>NC_034187.2:35993444-36014020 GCF_002021735.2 Oncorhynchus kisutch
GCCAATCAGAGTAACAATTCAATCACACACGCACGTGCACACTAGAATAGGCACCTGCAGCTCTTTACTTAACGAGGTTTCGCAGCAATGTTCTAATCCCTCGCAACACAACAATACCACACGATACTCACCTTAACATACATACACACACACACACACGACACGCACACCACCACGGCTCTGACACCAGGCCAGGGATTCCCCCTCTCTCTTACCCCCCTCACCTCTTTCTTCCACCTTATCCCTCTCTCACTCCCCCTCACCTCCCCTCACTGCTCTTCCATTGGTTTTACAGAGACCACTGGGGACTGACGATACAGAGTGGGAGAGAGAGAGCGAGGCAGGCAGGCAGAAGGATAGACAGGAAGAGAGCAGAGGCAGAGAGAGCTGGGGAAGGAGGGGGGGAGAGAGAGAGAGCAGAAATGAAGTGGACTGTGTCAGAGCCTCCGAGAGAGCCTCAGTATCTACATAAAAGAGATTAAAGCAGGCCTCCATTCTACAGCTCAATCATATTGTGTTAGCACGCGCTTATCCTCCGCCCGGCCAAATTGAAAGGGAAAGAAAGAAAGAAAGAGTCGCCAAGATAGGGACACAGAATGGGAGAAGCCGGAGCAATTTGGCCGTCCATAAAGGCTTGGTAATGGCGGTAGGGTCTGTCGTGGTGAAAAGGCCGTGTTGGGCCCGGCGTCCCATTCATGTCCAGAACACGTCAAGTCAAGTACCACTGCCTGCCTTTGTCTAGCAGATAAGACATGTCGCTCTGGCACGACAGCACCCTTTCTTTTATTTTGTGTTTCACGTCATACAGCGAGAGAACGAGAGAGAGGGTGAGGAAGGGAGAGGAAGAAGACAGGTAAAAGTCCTTTAGAATGCTTCAGTCCTTCTTAAATATTCGCTTTCCCCCTGCCTCCCTATTTAAGTGTGAGACAGGCCCAGCCCCCTACGCAGTGACGTGACATACAGCCTAATATAGCAGTAAAGCGAGTGTGTGAATGAGGTAAACCCCTAAATGAGATTCCTCAGTCTGATCATTATAGAGAGTGAAGGCAATTCACATCTTTAACTCCACACATTGACTTTATATCATTCTCTTAAAGCCTGCATTTGGTGGAATGCTAGAGTCCCATATATTCACTGGTGTGTGTGCGTTTGTGTGTCATTTTGCACTCCTAATAGCATATCAAATGTTTGCATCAGTATGTAAACGAGACAAAAACAAAACACACACTCACACACTCTCATAAAGAAACCCAGCCTGATCGTATTAGAACAGACACCAATGGTTAGAGGGTGTGTGTAGCGGCATGGTGCGGGGGGTTGGCGAGATGAGAAGCGGAGTGTCGTTAAGTGTGTCGAGCGACACTCACACACACGGCCTCCTCGTTATCCGTCTCTCCCTCTCTCTGCGGCAGCCTCCGTAATACTGAGTGATGTTTAAATTAGTTTACAATTTGCCTTCTCCGCGCCTCCGCCTGCTCTTAAGCGTCTGGAGCTCTGAGGTGTCAGCGCGCCTCCTAACCAGCGTAACAAATTGTTGCCTGTACGGCAGACACCTAATGACTCGAAATTAGCTGTGGCGCTAGCCTGACAGTTTGTTACGACTGTTAGCGACAGCGCGGCCGGATCATGAGCCATGAATTGGTTTCAGCTCTCTCCCTCTCTTTTCTGATTTTTTTCTTTCTCTCTCTCTCTCTCTCTCTCTACGGGAGAGGAGGCAATTTGATTTGATTAAAACAATCACTGTAGCATAGAAAGGCCAGACACAAAAGCGTGCAAGGTAGTCAACTCTAGACACGAGGAAGGGAGGGGGTTAAGAATGGGAAAGGTGGGGGGTAGGGCTCTATGTGTGTGTGTGTGTGTGTGTGTGTGTGTGTGTGTGTGTGTGTGTGTGTGTGTGTGTGTGTGTGTGTGTGTGTGTGTATGTGTGTATACCGGGGGGTCAGGAGACCAGTTTGTAAGTGGCTGATAGAGAATGTGGAGGAGGTATATTTCACTCTGAGAGAAACGACAATCCTATCCACTGTGTGTGAACGCTAGATCACCTCCATGGGGTGGTTTGTGTGTGTGTGTGTGTGTGTGTTAGTGTGTGTGTGTGTGTGAGACAGCATTAGATCACTTCTCCATGGATGCAGTGAGGTTTTCATCATGATGTGGTGGCAACCCCCTGCCTCCACACACACACACACACACACACACACACACACACACACACAGATGAGCTCCATCCTCCTCCATCGAGGCAGGATTGCCTTCCTCCGTCTAATCACGCCATCATCTATCCTCCACCGAGCAATCGCTCCGCACCCAGCGCACACGGAGGAGAGGTGAGCTATCTCCACTCGCTCAGACACACACACACACACACACACACACACACACACACACACACACACACACACACACACACACACACACACACACACACACACACAATCGTCCCAGCTCCCCATCCTCTGTGTATTCTCTGACAGAGGTACTAGTGTATAAACACACACTTATAATGTTTGTGTGTGTGTTTGTGTGTGTGCATATCAATCCCTCCAGGATTTCACATGGGTTTGTTGTGATATTTGCAGGGTAAAATGCTTGATTTTCTGACATTTTGCATGGCACTCTGCAATGATTTTGTCCAGCGCGAGAATGCGGGAAAACTTTTTTGGGGGGGGACTTAGGGCTTGATTGAGCCATACTGTACACTAAATGTGCGGTGATTGGTCGAAATTGCGAGCCCTAATTTTTTTGTACTGCGACGACTTGACTGTTTTGTGCAGAAATAGTGATAGATGATCGGTCAAATTTGCTCACATGATACGGAATCCGGGAGGGACTGGCAGGACTACAGTACCTGTCTATCTATGTGTGAGTATGTACCGGTTTGTGTTCATCTTCAAGAGGGAAACAGCTATTGTTGTGACAGCCTCTGTCTGTCTCCCCCCCATCCCTCTCATTCCTTCCCAGTTTGTGGCGTTAATCTGACTCTGTTCTCTGTAATCTAGGCTAATCTGAGAGTTGCCCTGCCTCTCTACAGCCTCTCACAGCCAAAACCAGTCAAACCATAAAACCCAGATTAGCTATGCGCTCACAGATCTATGCACACACATCTCCAACTCAGATTAACAGTAAAATAAGAGTTTTGTAAAGAGTTCAAGGGATGTTGTTCCTTTCTGTCCGCTGAAGACACACAGAGTGATAATAGAGGGAGGGAGGGAGGGAGGGAGGGAGGGAGGGAGGGAGGGAGGGAGGGAGGGAGGGAGGGAGGGAGGGAGGGAGGGAGGGAGGGAGGGAGGGAGGGAGGGAGGGAGGGAGGGAGGGAGGGAGGGAGGGAGGGAGGGAGGGAGGGAGGGAGGGAGGGAGGGAGGGACACCACAAAATAGAACTCAAAATAAATCCCAAATGACAATCTGGCTGAATCCATGTCGTGTTTCCGTGTTTGCTGTATTTGAATGTAAATGGATGTGTCTCAACATGTCGTGTTTAGGGGTAAGGGGTTCAGGTGAGCTTATGTCACAAGTGGTCAAATGGGGGTGAGGAGTTCAGGCCGTCTGGGTTCAGTGGTCATGAGAGGTGTTGTGATAGGATTTGGGGTAAGGGCAGGGTGAGGGTCTTACCTGGGATGAGCTTCAACCGAACAGACGATGTTGACCGTCTTTGTGTTGGTGTTCTGGTCATTTTGTGTACCAGGGGTACATTTGGTTAAGCGTGTGCGTCAGTGAGGTTTTACCTGGGCGTCAGTGTGTAGGCTCACCTGGGATGTTCTCAGCCCAGGTGATGTTGAATCTGCGTAGACACATGCTTAGTGTGCTTAGTGTGTTTAGTGTGTGTATGTGTAAACCCGTACCTGGGATGTGTTTGGCCCAGCCGATGTTGACCACCAGCTCGCGGTCAGCTAGGTCACACAGCGTGGTCAGGGCCTTGATGTCACTGTCGGGGACGGTAGGGTCAGGCATGGCGTAGATCTTCTCAGGCTCGGCCACCAGCAGGTGGGACACGATTTTGTTATCTGCAAGGCAGCCAAAGGGAACTGGGTGACCACCGAGAGAGAACAGAGAGACAGGGTCAAATCAACACACGCTCAAACATGGAGAAAAATCTGATCATTATCATGCTGTTGTGCCGTACGCAATGGACGCGTTACAATCACAATCATTGTCGTTACACATGTACAATAGTCTACAATAGTTCTTCAACTGGGATTTTTGGCTCCAGCATTCTATAAGGATTCTAAATGGTTCTAAATGGTTCTAAAACGGGCCCAGTGGTGGTTCTATATCTGTCCCAGTGGTGGTTCTATAACTGTCCCAGTGGTGGTTCTATAACTGGCCCAGGTTCTGTAACTGGCCCAGTGGTGGTTCTATATCTGTCCCAGTGGTGGTTCTATATCTGTCCCAGTGGTGGTTCTATAACTGGCCCAGGTTCTGTAACTGGCCCAGTGGTGGTTCTATAACTGGCCCAGGTTCTATAACTGGCCCAGTGGTGGTTCTATAACTGGCCCAGATTCTATAACTGGTCCAGGTTCTATATCTGTCCCGGTGGTGGTTCTATAACTGGCCCATGTTCTATAACTGGCCCAGTGGTGGTTCTATAACTGGCCCAGGTTCTATAACTGGGCCAGGTTCTATAACTGGCCCAGTGGTGGTTCTATAACTGGCCCAGGTTCTATAACTGGCCCAGGTTCTATATCTGTCCCGGTGGTGGTTCTATAACTGGGCCAGGTTCTATAACTGGCCCAGTGGTGGTTCTATAACTGTCCCAGGTTCTATAACTGGCCCAGTGGTGGTTCTATAACTGTCCCAGGTTCTATAACTGGCCCAGTGGTGGTTCTATAACTGGCCCAGTGGTGGTACTATAATGGACCCAGTGGTGGTTCTATAACTGGCCCAGGTTCTATAACTGGCCCAGTGGTGGTTCTATAACTGGCCTAGTGGTGGTTCTATAACTGGCCCAGGTTCTATAACTGGCCCAGATTCTATAACTGGCTCAGTGGTGGTTCTATAACTGGACCCGGTTCTATAACTGGCCCAGTGGTGGTTCTATAACTGGCCCAGGTTCTATAACTGGCCCAGGTTCTATAACTAGCCCAGTGGTGGTTCTATAACTGGACCAGGTTCTATAACTGGCCCAGTGGTGGTTCTATAACTGGCCCAGGTTCTATAACTGGCCCAGTGGTGGTTCTATAACTGGACCAGGTTCTATAACTGGCCCAGTGGTGGTTCTATAACTGGCCCAGGTTCTATAACTGGCCCAGTGGTGGTTCTATAACTGGCCCAGGTTCTATAACTGGCCCAGTGGTGGTTCTATAACTGTACCAGGTTCTATAACTGGCCCAGTGGTGGTTCTATAACTGACCCAGGTTCTATAACTGGCCCAGTGGTGGTTCTATAACTGGCCCAGGTTCTATAACTGGCCCAGTGGTGGTTCTATAACTGGACCAGATTCTATAACTGGCCCAGTGGTGGTTCTATAACTGGCCCAGGTTCTACAACTGGCCCAGTGGTGGTTCTATAACTGGACCAGGTTCTATAACTGTCCCAGTGGTGGTTCTATAACTGGACCAGGTTCTATAACTGGCCCAGTGGTGGTTCTATAACTGGACCAGGTTCTATAACTGGCCCAGTGGTGGTTCTATAACTGGACCAGATTCTATAACTGGCCCAGTGGTGGTTCTATAACTGGCCCAGGTTCTATAACTGGCCCAGTGGTGGTTCTATAACTGGACCAGGTTCTATAACTGGCCCAGTGGTGGTTCTATAACTGGACCAGATTCTATAACTGGCCCAGTGGTGGTTCTATAACTGGCCCAGTGGTGGTTCTATAACTGGACCAGGTTCTATAACTGGCCCAGTGGTGGTTCTATAACTGGCCCAGTGGTGGTTCTATAACTGGACCAGGTTCTATAACTGGCCCAGTGGTGGTTCTATAACTGGACCAGGTTCTATAACTGGCCCAGTGGTGGTTCTATAACTGGACCAGATTCTATAACTGGCCCAGTGGTGGTTCTATAACTGGACCAGGTTCTATAACTGGCCCAGTGGTGGTTCTATAACTGGACCAGGTTCTATAACTGGCCCAGTGGTGGTTCTATAACTGGACCAGATTCTATAACTGGCCCAGTGGTGGTTCTATAACTGGCCCAGGTTCTACAACTGGCCCAGTGGTGGTTCTATAACTGGACCAGGTTCTATAACTGTCCCAATGGTGGTTCTATAACTGGACCAGGTTCTATAACTGGCCCAGTGGTGGTTCTATAACTGGACCAGGTTCTATAACTGGCCCAGTGTCATCTAAAGCAAAATACAAAGCTCTGAAAATTCTAGTACATACGGGGGACAGTGGGAATTGGAAAGTGAGCCTAGTTGGTGGATAGACAAGTAGGTGGTGGATGCATTGTTTTACACAAAGAAGAAGGCGGCATTGGGAGTGTGTGGGGGAAAGTTAAATACAACCAAAACAATTCCAATGGAATCAAATCTGCAGATGAGCTCGCTACGGACAATTAGTGGCAGTCTCACTCCTGTATTCAAATGAAGCTGCTTAATCATGCAGCCAGATGATAGATGACCATGATGAGCTAGTGAACCCAAATACCAGAGAGATAGAGAGAGGAGGGGGGAGGGGGGGATGCTGGGAGACAGACAGGGGAAGAGAGGAGGGAGAGAGAGGGGTGAGAGAGAGAGACAGGGAAGAGAGAGAGAGAGAGGAGGGGGGAGGGAGGGGGGAGGAGGGGGGTGCTGGGAGACAGACAGGGGAAGAGAGGAGGGAGAGAGAGGGGTGAGAGAGAGAGAGAGGGAAGAGAGAGAGAGGAGGGGGGAGGAGGGGGGGTGCTGGGAGACAGACAGGGGAAGAGAGGAGGGAGAGAGAGGGGTGAGAGAGAGTGACAGGGAAGAGAGAGAGAGAGAGAGAGAGAGAGAGGAGGGGGGGGGTGCTGGGAGACAGACAGGGGAAGAGAGGAGGGAGAGAGAGGGGTGAGAGAGCAAGACAGGGAAGAGAGAGAGAGAGGAGGGGGGAGGAGGGGGTGCTGGGAGACAGACAGGGGAAGAGAGGAAGGAGAGAGAGGGGTGAGAGAGAGAGACAGGGAAGAGAGAGAGAGAGGAGGGGGGAGGAGGGGGGTGCTGGAAGACAGACAGGGGAAGAGAGGAGGGAGAGAGAGGGGTGAGCGAGAGAGACAGGGAAGAGAGAGAGAGAGGAGGGGGGAGGAGGGGGGGTTCTGGGAGACAGACAGGGGAAGAGAGGAGGGAGAGAGAGGGGTGAGCGAGAGAGACAGGGAAGAGAGAGAGAGAGGAGGGGGGAGGAGGGGGTGCTGGGAGACAGACAGGGGAAGAGAGGAGGGAGAGAGAGGGGTGAGAGAGAGAGACAGGGAAGAGAGCTACTGTAGACACATACAGTAGAGAGCAAGAGAAAGAGATGGGTGGAGAGAGAGAGATGGGCGGAGAGAGAGATGGGCGGAGAGAGAGATAGGAAGAGAGGGGGGGGGTGTCTGCATATCGACCAGAGCCGCCCCTCACTCCAGGGAGAGAGAGAGAGAGAGGGCTAGACTAGAGCTCTATCAGTCTGTGGCTAAATCTTATTTAATGTTTCCTTAATTACAATCAATGGCCCCCCATTTCAATCCCCCCAGCCTTTGTTATGTGTGGATAATCAATGTGGACGGCTGGGCTCTGTTAGGGCTAAGGGTTGTGTGGGAGTCTACAACTGTATCAGCTCAATAAGTGTTAACTCAGCTAAAACTATGGAGAGAGGGCTTTGAATGTTTCTTTACTCTGAATATACTCTAACTACAGATATATTTATTGTTGGGACGCTATCCTGACTGTGAACATTGATACTGTCTCGCTTTTTATGTTTTACTTTGGAAATATTGTAGTCCAGAGACAGACAGACATAGGTAGTGTTCGAGACAGAAGGAGATGGAGGGAGAGTTGGGAAGAAAACTAGGAAAAGAGGAAACTGAGGAAACAGGCTGTGTGTCGGGCAGAGAGAGAGAGATTTGTACATTGTTAAAACACTGTATATATATAATATGACATTTGTAATGTCTTTATTGTTTTGAAACTTCTGTATGTGTAATGTTTACTGTTAATTGTTATCTACCTCACTTGCTTTGGCAATGTTAACACATGTTTCCCATGCCAATAAAGCCCTTGAATTGAATTGAGAGAGTTGGTGACGAAGACGGGATGAAGCAGATCGAGGAATGAAGGGATGGATAGAGGTGGTGTAAAGCCTGTGTGCTGGCTGACAGTAGGATCAGGATAGAGGTGGTGTAAAGCCTGTGTGCTGGCTGACAGTAGGATCAGGATAGAGGTGGTGTAAAGCCTGTGTGCTGGCTGACAGTAGGATCAGGATAGAGGTGGTGTAAAGCCTGTGTGCTGGCTGACAGTAGGATCAGGATAGAGGTGGTGTAAAGCCTGTGTGCTGGCTGACAGTAGGATCAGGATAGAGGTGGTGTAAAGCCTGTGTGCTGGCTGACAGTAGGATCAGGATAGAGGTGGTGTAAAGCCTGTGTGCTGGCTGACAGTAGGATCAGGATAGAGGTGGTGTAAAGCCTGTGTGATGGCTGACAGTAGGATCAGGATAGAGGTGGTGTAAAGCCTGTGTGCTGGCTGACAGTAGGATCAGGATAGAGGTGGTGTAAAGCCTGTGTGCTGGCTGACAGTAGGATCAGGATAGAGGTGGTGTAGAGCCTGGGTGCTGGCTGACAGTAGGATCAGGATAGAGGTGGTGTAAAGCCTGTGTGCTGGCTGACAGTAGGATCAGGATAGAGGTGGGGTAAAGCCTGTGTGCTGGTTGACAGTAGGATCAGGATAGAGGTGGTGTAAAGCCTGTGTGCTGGTTGACAGTAGGATCAGGATAGAGGTGGTGTAAAGCCTGTGTGCTGGCTGACAGTAGGATCAGGATAGAGGTGGTGTAAAGCCTGTGTGCTGGCTGACAGTAGGATCAGGATAGAGGTGGTGTAAAGCCTGTGTGCTGGCTGACAGTAGGATCAGGATAGAGGTGGTGTAAAGCCTGTGTGCTGGCTGACAGTAGGATCAGGATAGAGGTGGTGTAAAGCCTGTGTGCTGGCTGACAGTAGGATCAGGATAGAGGTGGTGTAAAGCCTGTGTGCTGACTGACAGTAGGATCAGGATAGAGGTGGTGTAAAGCCTGTGTGCTGGCTGACAGTAGGATCAGGATAGAGGTGGTGTAAAGCCTGTGTGCTGGCTGACAGTAGGATCAGGATAGAGGTGGTGTAAAGCCTGTGTGCTGGCTGACAGTAGGATCAGGATAGAGGTGGTGTAAAGCCTGTGTGCTGGCTGACAGTAGGATCAGGATAGAGGTGGTGTAAAGCCTGTGTGCTGGCTGACAGTAGGATCAGGATAGAGGTGGTGTAAAGCCTGTGTGCTGGCTGACAGTAGGATCAGGATAGAGGTGGTGTAAAGCCTGTGTGCTGGCTGACAGTAGGATCAGGATAGAGGTGGTGTAAAGCCTGTGTGCTGGCTGACAGTAGGATCAGGATAGAGGTGGTGTAAAGCCTGTGTGCTGGCTGACAGTAGGATCAGGATAGAGGTGGTGTAAAGCCTGGGTGCTGGCTGACATTAGGATCAGGATAGAGGTGGTGTAAAGCCTGGGTGCTGGCTGACAGTAGGATCAGGATCACGGGGGTAAAGCCTGGGTGCTGGCTGACAGTAGGATCAGGATCAGGAGGGTAAAGCCTGGGTGCTGGCTGACAGTAGGATCAGGATCAGGGGGGTAAAGCCTGGGTGCTGGCTGACAGTAGGATCAGGATCAGGGGGGTAAAGCCTGGGTGCTGGCTGACAGTAGGATCGGGATAGAGGTGGTGTAAAGCCTGGGTGCTGGCTGACAGTAGGATCAGGATAGAGGTGGTGTGAAACCTGGGTGCTGGCTGACAGTAGGATCAGGATTAGGAGGGTAAAGCCTGGGTGCTGGCTGACAATAGGATCAGGATCAGGGGGGTAAAGCCTGGGTGCTGGCTGACAGTAGGATCAGGATAGAGGTGGTGTAAAGCCTGGGTGCTGGCTGACAGTAGGATCAGGATAGAGGTGGTGTAAAGCCTGTGTGCTGGCTGACAGTAGGATCAGGATAGAGGTGGTGTAAAGCCTGTGTGCTGGCTGACAGTAGGATCAGGATAGAGGTGGTGTAAAGCCTGTGTGCTGGCTGACAGTAGGATCAGGATAGAGGTGGTGTAAAGCCTGTGTGCTGGCTGACAGTAGGATCAGGATAGAGGTGGTGTAAAGCCTGGGTGCTGGCTGACAGTAGGATCAGGATCACGGGGGTAAAGCCTGGGTGCTGGCTGACAGTAGGATCAGGATAGAGGTGGTGTAAAGCCTGGGTCCTGGCTGACAGTAGGATCAGGATCACGGGGGTAAAGCCTGGGTGCTGGCTGACAGTAGGATCAGGATAGAGGTGGTGTAAAGCCTGTGTGCTGGCTGACAGTAGGATCAGGATAGAGGTGGTGTAAAGCCTGTGTGCTGGCTGACAGTAGGATCAGGATAGAGGTGGTGTAAAGCCTGTGTGCTGGCTGACATTAGGATCAGGATAGAGGTGGTGTAAAGCCTGGGTGCTGGCTGACAGTAGGATCAGGATCACGGGGGTAAAGCCTGGGTGCTGGCTGACAGTAGGATCAGGATCAGGAGGGTAAAGCCTGGGTGCTGGCTGACAGTAGGATCAGGATCAGGGGGGTAAAGCCTGGGTGCTGGCTGACAGTAGGATCAGGATCAGGGGGGTAAAGCCTGGGTGCTGGCTGACAGTAGGATCGGGATAGAGGTGGTGTAAAGCCTGGGTGCTGGCTGACAGTAGGATCAGGATAGAGGTGGTGTGAAACCTGGGTGCTGGCTGACAGTAGGATCAGGATTAGGAGGGTAAAGCCTGGGTGCTGGCTGACAATAGGATCAGGATCAGGGGGGTAAAGCCTGGGTGCTGGCTGACAGTAGGATCAGGATAGAGGTGGTGTAAAGCCTGGGTGCTGGCTGACAGTAGGATCAGGATAGAGGTGGTGTAAAGCCTGTGTGCTGGCTGACAGTAGGATCAGGATAGAGGTGGTGTAAAGCCTGTGTGCTGGCTGACAGTAGGATCAGGATAGAGGTGGTGTAAAGCCTGTGTGCTGGCTGACAGTAGGATCAGGATAGAGGTGGTGTAAAGCCTGTGTGCTGGCTGACAGTAGGATCAGGATAGAGGTGGTGTAAAGCCTGTGTGCTGGCTGACAGTAGGATCAGGATAGAGGTGGTGTAAAGCCTGTGTGCTGGCTGACAGTAGGATCAGGATAGAGGTGGTGTAAAGCCTGTGTGCTGGCTGACAGTAGGATCAGGATAGAGGTGGTGTAAAGCCTGGGTGCTGGCTGACAGTAGGATCAGGATAGAGGTGGTGTAAAGCCTGGGTGCTGGCTGACAGTAGGATCAGGATCACGGGGGTAAAGCCTGGGTGCTGGCTGACAGTAGGATCAGGATAGAGGTGGTGTAAAGCCTGTGTGCTGGCTGACAGTAGGATCAGGATAGAGGTGGTGTAAAGCCTGTGTGCTGGCTGACAGTAGGATCAGGATAGAGGTGGTGTAAAGCCTGTGTGCTGGCTGACATTAGGATCAGGATAGAGGTGGTGTAAAGCCTGGGTGCTGGCTGACAGTAGGATCAGGATCACGGGGGTAAAGCCTGGGTGCTGGCTGACAGTAGGATCAGGATCAGGAGGGTAAAGCCTGGGTGCTGGCTGACAGTAGGATCAGGATCAGGGGGGTAAAGCCTGGGTGCTGGCTGACAGTAGGATCAGGATCAGGGGGGTAAAGCCTGGGTGCTGGCTGACAGTAGGATCGGGATAGAGGTGGTGTAAAGCCTGGGTGCTGGCTGACAGTAGGATCAGGATAGAGGTGGTGTGAAACCTGGGTGCTGGCTGACAGTAGGATCAGGATTAGGAGGGTAAAGCCTGGGTGCTGGCTGACAATAGGATCAGGATCAGGGGGGTAAAGCCTGGGTGCTGGCTGACAGTAGGATCAGGATAGAGGTGGTGTAAAGCCTGGGTGCTGGCTGACAGTAGGATCAGGATAGAGGTGGTGTAAAGCCTGGGTGCTGGCTGACAGTAGGATCAGGATAGAGGTGGTGTGAAGCCTGGTGCTGGCTGACAGTAGGATCAGGATTAGGGGGGTAAAGCCTGGGTGCTGGCTGACAGTAGGATCAGGATCAGGAGGGTAAAGCCTGGGTGCTGGCTGACAATAGGATCAGGATCAGGGGGGTAAAGCCTGGGTGCTGGCTGACAGTAGGATCAGGATAGGGGGGGGGTAAAGCCTGGGTGCTGGCTGACAGTAGGATCAGGATCAGGAGGGTAAAGCCTGGGTGCTGGCTGACAGTAGGATCAGGATCAGGGGGGTAAAGCCTGGGTCCTGGCTGACAGTAGGATCAGGATAGAGGTGGTGTGAAACCTGGGTGCTGGCTGACAGTAGGATCAGGATTAGGAGGGTAAAGCCTGGGTGCTGGCTGACAATAGGATCAGGATCAGGGGGGTAAAGCCTGGGTGCTGGCTGACAGTAGGATCAGGATAGAGGTGGTGTAAAGCCTGGGTGCTGGCTGACAGTAGGATCAGGATAGAGGTGGTGTAAAGCCTGTGTGCTGGCTGACAGTAGGATCAGGATAGAGGTGGTGTAAAGCCTGTGTGCTGGCTGACAGTAGGATCAGGATAGAGGTGGTGTAAAGCCTGTGTGCTGGCTGACAGTAGGATCAGGATAGAGGTGGTGTAAAGCCTGGGTGCTGGCTGACAGTAGGATCAGGATCACGGGGGTAAAGCCTGGGTGCTGGCTGACAGTAGGATCAGGATAGAGGTGGTGTAAAGCCTGTGTGCTGGCTGACAGTAGGATCAGGATAGAGGTGGTGTAAAGCCTGTGTGCTGGCTGACAGTAGGATCAGGATAGAGGTGGTGTAAAGCCTGTGTGCTGGCTGACAGTAGGATCAGGATAGAGGTGGTGTAAAGCCTGTGTGCTGGCTGACAGTAGGATCAGGATAGAGGTGGTGTAAAGCCTGTGTGCTGGCTGACAGTAGGATCAGGATAGAGGTGGTGTAAAGCCTGTGTGCTGGCTGACAGTAGGATCAGGTTTAGGAGGGTAAAGCCTGGGTGCTGGCTGACAATAGGATCAGGATCAGGGGGGTAAAGCCTGGGTGCTGGCTGACAGTAGGATCAGGATAGAGGTGGTGTAAAGCCTGGGTGCTGGCTGACAGTAGGATCAGGATAGAGGTGGTGTAAAGCCTGGGTGCTGGCTGACAGTAGGATCAGGATCAGGGGGGTAAAGCCTGGGTGCTGGCTGACAGTAGGATCAGGATCAGGGGGGTAAAGCCTGGGTGCTGGCCGACAGTAGGATCGGGATAGAGGTGGTGTAAAGCCTGGGTGCTGGCTGACAGTAGGATCAGGATAGAGGTGGTGTGAAACCTGGGTGCTGGCTGACAGTAGGATCAGGATTAGGAGGGTAAAGCCTGGGTGCTGGCTGACAATAGGATCAGGATCAGGGGGGTAAAGCCTGGGTGCTGGCTGACAGTAGGATCAGGATAGAGGTGGTGTAAAGCCTGGGTGCTGGCTGACAGTAGGATCAGGATAGAGGTGGTGTAAAGCCTGGGTGCTGGCTGACAGTAGGATCAGGATAGAGGTGGTGTGAAGCCTGGGTGCTGGCTGACAGTAGGATCAGGATTAGGGGGGTAAAGCCTGGGTGCTGGCTGACAGTAGGATCAGGATCAGGAGGGTAAAGCCTGGGTGCTGGCTGACAATAGGATCAGGATCAGGGGGGGTAAAGCCTGGGTGCTGGCTGACAGTAGGATCAGGATAGGGGGGGGTAAAGCCTGGGTGCTGGCTGACAGTAGGATCAGGATCAGGAGGGTAAAGCCTGGGTGCTGGCTGACAGTAGGATCAGGATCAGGGGGGGTAAAGCCTGGGTCCTGGCTGACAGTAGGATCAGGATAGAGGTGGTGTGAAACCTGGGTGCTGGCTGACAGTAGGATCAGGATTAGGAGGGTAAAGCCTGGGTGCTGGCTGACAATAGGATCAGGATCAGGGGGGTAAAGCCTGGGTGCTGGCTGACAGTAGGATCAGGATAGAGGTGGTGTAAAGCCTGGGTGCTGGCTGACAGTAGGATCAGGATAGAGGTGGTGTAAAGCCTGTGTGCTGGCTGACAGTAGGATCAGGATAGAGGTGGTGTAAAGCCTGTGTGCTGGCTGACAGTAGGATCAGGATAGAGGTGGTGTAAAGCCTGTGTGCTGGCTGACAGTAGGATCAGGATAGAGGTGGTGTAAAGCCTGTGTGCTGGCTGACAGTAGGATCAGGATAGAGGTGGTGTAAAGCCTGGGTGCTGGCTGACAGTAGGATCAGGATCACGGGGGTAAAGCCTGGGTGCTGGCTGACAGTAGGATCAGGATAGAGGTGGTGTAAAGCCTGTGTGCTGGCTGACAGTAGGATCAGGATAGAGGTGGTGTAAAGCCTGTGTGCTGGCTGACAGTAGGATCAGGATAGAGGTGGTGTAAAGCCTGTGTGCTGGCTGACAGTAGGATCAGGATAGAGGTGGTGTAAAGCCTGTGTGCTGGCTGACAGTAGGATCAGGATAGAGGTGGTGTAAAGCCTGTGTGCTGGCTGACAGTAGGATCAGGATAGAGGTGGTGTAAAGCCTGTGTGCTGGCTGACAGTAGGATCAGGATAGAGGTGGTGTAAAGCCTGTGTGCTGGCTGACAGTAGGATCAGGATAGAGGTGGTGTAAAGCCTGGGTGCTGGCTGACAGTAGGATCAGGATAGAGGTGGTGTAAAGCCTGTGTGCTGGCTGACAGTAGGATCAGGATAGAGGTGGTGTAAAGCCTGTGTGCTGGCTGACAGTAGGATCAGGATAGAGGTGGTGTAAAGCCTGTGTGCTGGCTGACAGTAGGATCAGGATAGAGGTGGTGTAAAGCCTGTGTGCTGGCTGACAGTAGGATCAGGATAGAGGTGGTGTAAAGCCTGTGTGCTGGCTGACAGTAGGATCAGGATAGAGGTGGTGTAAAGCCTGGGTGCTGGCTGACATTAGGATCAGGATAGAGGTGGTGTAAAGCCTGGGTGCTGGCTGACAGTAGGATCAGGATCACGGGGGTAAAGCCTGGGTGCTGGCTGACAGTAGGATCAGGATCAGGAGGGTAAAGCCTGGGTGCTGGCTGACAGTAGGATCAGGATCAGGGGGGTAAAGCCTGGGTGCTGGCTGACAGTAGGATCAGGATCAGGGGGTAAAGCCTGGGTGCTGGCTGACAGTAGGATCGGGATAGAGGTGGTGTAAAGCCTGGGTGCTGGCTGACAGTAGGATCAGGATAGAGGTGGTGTGAAACCTGGGTGCTGGCTGACAGTAGGATCAGGATTAGGAGGGTAAAGCCTGGGTGCTGGCTGACAATAGGATCAGGATCAGGGGGGTAAAGCCTGGGTGCTGGCTGACAGTAGGATCAGGATAGAGGTGGTGTAAAGCCTGGGTGCTGGCTGACAGTAGGATCAGGATAGAGGTGGTGTAAAGCCTGTGTGCTGGCTGACAGTAGGATCAGGATAGAGGTGGTGTAAAGCCTGTGTGCTGGCTGACAGTAGGATCAGGATAGAGGTGGTGTAAAGCCTGTGTGCTGGCTGACAGTAGGATCAGGATAGAGGTGGTGTAAAGCCTGTGTGGCTGGCTGACAGTAGGATCAGGATAGAGGTGGTGTAAAGCCTGGGTGCTGGCTGACAGTAGGATCAGGATCACGGGGGTAAAGCCTGGGTGCTGGCTGACAGTAGGATCAGGATAGAGGTGGTGTAAAGCCTGTGTGCTGGCTGACAGTAGGATCAGGATAGAGGTGGTGTAAAGCCTGTGTGCTGGCTGACAGTAGGATCAGGATAGAGGTGGTGTAAAGCCTGTGTGCTGGCTGACATTAGGATCAGGATAGATGTGGTGTAAAGCCTGGGTGCTGGCTGACAGTAGGATCAGGATCACGGGGGTAAAGCCTGGGTGCTGGCTGACAGTAGGATCAGGATCAGGAGGGTAAAGCCTGGGTGCTGGCTGACAGTAGGATCAGGATCAGGGGGGGTAAAGCCTGGGTGCTGGCTGACAGTAGGATCAGGATCAGGGGGGTAAAGCCTGGGTGCTGGCCGACAGTAGGATCGGGATAGAGGTGGTGTAAAGCCTGGGTGCTGGCTGACAGTAGGATCAGGATAGAGGTGGTGTGAAACCTGGGTGCTGGCTGACAGTAGGATCAGGATTAGGAGGGTAAAGCCTGGGTGCTGGCTGACAGTAGGATCAGGATAGAGGTGGTGTAAAGCCTGTGTGCTGGCTGACAGTAGGATCAGGATAGAGGTGGTGTAAAGCCTGTGTGCTGGCTGACAGTAGGATCAGGATAGAGGTGGTGTAAAGCCTGTGTGCTGGCTGACATTAGGATCAGGATAGAGGTGGTGTAAAGCCTGGGTGCTGGCTGACAGTAGGATCAGGATCACGGGGGTAAAGCCTGGGTGCTGGCTGACAGTAGGATCAGGATAGAGGTGGTGTAAAGCCTGTGTGCTGGCTGACAGTAGGATCAGGATAGAGGTGGTGTAAAGCCTGTGTGCTGGCTGACAGTAGGATCAGGATAGAGGTGGTGTAAAGCCTGTGTGCTGGCTGACAGTAGGATCAGGATAGAGGTGGTGTAAAGCCTGGGTGCTGGCTGACAGTAGGATCAGGATAGAGGTGGTGTAAAGCCTGGGTGCTGGCTGACATTAGGATCAGGATAGAGGTGGTGTAAAGCCTGGGTGCTGGCTGACAGTAGGATCAGGATCACGGGGGTAAAGCCTGGGTGCTGGCTGACAGTAGGATCAGGATCAGGAGGGTAAAGCCTGGGTGCTGGCTGACAGTAGGATCAGGATCAGGGGGGTAAAGCCTGGGTGCTGGCTGACAGTAGGATCAGGATCAGGGGGGTAAAGCCTGGGTGCTGGCTGACAGTAGGATCGGGATAGAGGTGGTGTAAAGCCTGGGTGCTGGCTGACAGTAGGATCAGGATAGAGGTGGTGTGAAACCTGGGTGCTGGCTGACAGTAGGATCAGGATTAGGAGGGTAAAGCCTGGGTGCTGGCTGACAATAGGATCAGGATCAGGGGGGTAAAGCCTGGGTGCTGGCTGACAGTAGGATCAGGATAGAGGTGGTGTAAAGCCTGGGTGCTGGCTGACAGTAGGATCAGGATAGAGGTGGTGTAAAGCCTGTGTGCTGGCTGACAGTAGGATCAGGATAGAGGTGGTGTAAAGCCTGTGTGCTGGCTGACAGTAGGATCAGGATAGAGGTGGTGTAAAGCCTGTGTGCTGGCTGACAGTAGGATCAGGATAGAGGTGGTGTAAAGCCTGTGTGCTGGCTGACAGTAGGATCAGGATAGAGGTGGTGTAAAGCCTGGGTGCTGGCTGACAGTAGGATCAGGATCACGGGGGTAAAGCCTGGGTGCTGGCTGACAGTAGGATCAGGATAGAGGTGGTGTAAAGCCTGTGTGCTGGCTGACAGTAGGATCAGGATAGAGGTGGTGTAAAGCCTGTGTGCTGGCTGACAGTAGGATCAGGATAGAGGTGGTGTAAAGCCTGTGTGCTGGCTGACATTAGGATCAGGATAGAGGTGGTGTAAAGCCTGGGTGCTGGCTGACAGTAGGATCAGGATCACGGGGGTAAAGCCTGGGTGCTGGCTGACAGTAGGATCAGGATCAGGAGGGTAAAGCCTGGGTGCTGGCTGACAGTAGGATCAGGATCAGGGGGGTAAAGCCTGGGTGCTGGCTGACAGTAGGATCAGGATCAGGGGGGTAAAGCCTGGGTGCTGGCTGACAGTAGGATCGGGATAGAGGTGGTGTAAAGCCTGGGTGCTGGCTGACAGTAGGATCAGGATAGAGGTGGTGTGAAACCTGGGTGCTGGCTGACAGTAGGATCAGGATTAGGAGGGTAAAGCCTGGGTGCTGGCTGACAATAGGATCAGGATCAGGGGGGTAAAGCCTGGGTGCTGCTGACAGTAGGATCAGGATAGAGGTGGTGTAAAGCCTGGGTGCTGGCTGACAGTAGGATCAGGATAGAGGTGGTGTAAAGCCTGTGTGCTGGCTGACAGTAGGATCAGGATAGAGGTTGGTGTAAAGCCTGTGTGCTGGCTGACAGTAGGATCAGGATAGAGGTGGTGTAAAGCCTGTGTGCTGGCTGACAGTAGGATCAGGATAGAGGTGGTGTAAAAGCCTGTGTGCTGGCTGACAGTAGGATCAGGATAGAGGTGGTGTAAAGCCTGTGTGCTGGCTGACAGTAGGATCAGGATAGAGGTGGTGTAAAGCCTGTGTGCTGGCTGACAGTAGGATCAGGATAGAGGTGGTGTAAAGCCTGTGTGCTGGCTGACAGTAGGATCAGGATAGAGGTGGTGTAAAGCCTGTGTGCTGGCTGACAGTAGGATCAGGATAGAGGTGGTGTAAAGCCTGTGTGCTGGCTGACAGTAGGATCAGGATAGAGGTGGTGTAAAGCCTGTGTGCTGGCTGACAGTAGGATCAGGATAGAGGTGGTGTAAAGCCTGTGTGCTGGCTGACAGTAGGATCAGGATAGAGGTGGTGTAAAGCCTGTGTGCTGGCTGACAGTAGGATCAGGATAGAGGTGGTGTAAAGCCTGGGTGCTGGCTGACAGTAGGATCAGGATAGAGGTGGTGTAAAGCCTGGGTGCTGGCTGACAGTAGGATCAGGATCACGGGGGTAAAGCCTGGGTGCTGGCTGACAGTAGGATCAGGATAGAGGTGGTGTAAAGCCTGTGTGCTGGCTGACAGTAGGATCAGGATAGAGGTGGTGTAAAGCCTGTGTGCTGGCTGACAGTAGGATCAGGATAGAGGTGGTGTAAAGCCTGTGTGCTGGCTGACATTAGGATCAGGATAGAGGTGGTGTAAAGCCTGGGTGCTGGCTGACAGTAGGATCAGGATCACGGGGGTAAAGCCTGGGTGCTGGCTGACAGTAGGATCAGGATCAGGAGGGTAAAGCCTGGGTGCTGGCTGACAGTAGGATCAGGATCAGGGGGGTAGGATCAGGATCAGGGGGGTAAAGCCTGGGTGCTGGCTGACAGTAGGATCGGGATAGAGGTGGTGTAAAGCCTGGGTGCTGGCTGACAGTAGGATCAGGATAGAGGTGGTGTGAAACCTGGGTGCTGGCTGACAGTAGGATCAGGATTAGGAGGGTAAAGCCTGGGTGCTGGCTGACAATAGGATCAGGATCAGGGGGGTAAAGCCTGGGTGCTGGCTGACAGTAGGATCAGGATAGAGGTGGTGTAAAGCCTGGGTGCTGGCTGACAGTAGGATCAGGATAGAGGTGGTGTAAAGCCTGGGTGCTGGCTGACAGTAGGATCAGGATAGAGGTGGTGTGAAGCCTGGGTGCTGGCTGACAGTAGGATCAGGATTAGGGGGGTAAAGCCTGGGTGCTGGCTGACAGTAGGATCAGGATCAGGAGGGTAAAGCCTGGGTGCTGGCTGACAATAGGATCAGGATCAGGGGGGTAAAGCCTGGGTGCTGGCTGACAGTAGGATCAGGATAGGGGGGGGTAAAGCCTGGGTGCTGGCTGACAGTAGGATCAGGATCAGGAGGGTAAAGCCTGGGTGCTGGCTGACAGTAGGATCAGGATCAGGGGGGTAAAGCCTGGGTCCTGGCTGACAGTAGGATCAGGATAGGGGGGGTAAAGCCTGGGTGCTGGCTGGCAGTAGGATCAGGATCAGGGGGGTAAAGCCTGGGTGCTGGCTGACAGTAGGATCAGGATCAGGGGGGTAAAGCCTGGGTGCTGGCTGACAGTAGGATCAGGATCAGGGGGGTAAAGCCTGGGTGCTGGCTGACAATAGGATCAGGATCAGGGGGGTAAAGCCTGGGTGCTGGCTGACAGTAGGATCAGGATAGAGGTGGTGTAAAGCCTGGGTGCTGGCTGACAGTAGGATCAGGATAGAGGTGGTGTAAAGCCTGGGTGCTGGCTGACAGTAGGATCAGGATAGAGGTGGTGTGAAGCCTGGGTGCTGGCTGACAGTAGGATCAGGATTAGGGGGGTAAAGCCTGGGTGCTGGCTGACAGTAGGATCAGGATCAGGAGGGTAAAGCCTGGGTGCTGGCTGACAATAGGATCAGGATCAGGGGGGTAAAGCCTGGGTGCTGGCTGACAGTAGGATCAGGATAGGGGGGGGTAAAGCCTGGGTGCTGGCTGACAGTAGGATCAGGATCAGGAGGGTAAAGCCTGGGTGCTGGCTGACAGTAGGATCAGGATCAGGGGGGTAAAGCCTGGGTCCTGGCTGACAGTAGGATCAGGATAGGGGGGGGTAAAGCCTGGGTGCTGGCTGGCAGTAGGATCAGGATCAGGGGGGTAAAGCCTGGGTGCTGGCTGACAGTAGGATCAGGATCAGGGGGGTAAAGCCTGGGTGCTGGCTGACAGTAGGATCAGGATCAGGGGGGGTAAAGCCTGGGTGCTGTCTGATTTCCCCTCCAATAATTATTCTGATTATTTCTGCAGCTATCATGCAGCACAGCATACTGTGTTCCATGAGAATATTCTAGTATCAACAAAAACGTCTTAGGTGACTGGTAAGCACCATGTGGGGAGAGGAGAGGAGCGGAGAGGAGCATCTATCTGTTTGGCCGACTGCTGACGAGAG
>NC_034187.2:36014120-36031620 GCF_002021735.2 Oncorhynchus kisutch
AAAAAGGAAATGCAGACATGCTATATGTTATCTATAATGTGATGGCTCTATACTACAGTACTTAAAGAACACTCAAAGTGCCTGTCTCTTTAGGTTGCCAAGTGTGAAGGGGCAGACATCTGTGTAATTCTTAATTGTCCATCATTCAGTTCCAGCGAGGATGAGCACAGAGGGAGATGGACGTCATATTTGACGGTATCATGATCATTAAACAAGTTGATCTGAGGAAAATGTATCAGCAGCACATGCTGTATCAAGTCGCAGTTTATATAGAGGTGCCAGGTCTGTGGTGCCAGGTCTGTGGTGCCAGGTGTGTGTGTGTGTTTATGTGTACGCATGTGCTAGTCTGTGTGCGTGTGAGTGCGCGCCATGTGCTGTTGGATAGACACATTAATCACAGCGTTGAAGACAAATTCATGACTGATTGTCCGTGACCATGATGTTTTGACAAAAGAGAGAAGAGTAACAAGATCAGAGAGAGCAAGAATGGAGAGAATCGGAGATACAATAGAAATAAAGACAAAGTAACCAAAAATGAATACTGAGAAAATATATATTCTATATTTGAGTGACAGGACTAACTATGACGTCCCTTTTCTCATTCTTTGACAGAGAAAACCTCCCTCAGTTCAAAGCCAGAAGAAGCCTGCTGTGTAAAATCCACGACAAATAGATATTTAATAATGATAACGGGTATCTTCCTTTTACTGTAGGTTACACCTCCATTCACCTTCCTTTTACTGAAGGTTACACCTCCATTCACCTTCAGTTTACTAAAGGTTGCACCTCCATTCACCTTCCTTTTAGTAAAGGTTACACCTACAGTCACCTTCCTTTTACAAAAGGTTACACCTCCATTCACCTTCCTTTTACTGAAGGTTACACCTCCATTCACCTTCAGTTTACTGAAGGTTACAACTCCATTCACCGTCCTTTTACTGAAGGTTACACCTCCATTCACCTTCCATTTACTGAAGGTTACACCTCCATTCACCTTCCTTTTAATGAAGGTTACACCTCCATTCACCTTCCTTTCACTGAAGGTTACATCTCAATCACCTTCCTTTTACTAGAGGTTACACCTCCATTCACCTTCCTTTCACTGAAGGTTACACCTCCATTCACCTTCCTTTTACTAAAGGTTACATCTCCATTCACCTTCCTTTTACTAGAGGTTACACCTCCAATCACTTTCCTTTTACTAGAGGTTACACCTCCATTCACCTTCCTTTCACTGAAGGTTACACCTCCATTCACCTTCCTTTTACTGAAGGTTACACCTCCATTCACCTTCCTTTTACTGAAGGTTACACCTCCATTCACCTTCCTTTTTACTAAAGGTTACACCTCCATTCACCGTCCTTTTACTGAAGCTTACACCTCGATTCACCTTCCTTTCACTGAAGTTTACAACTCCATTCACCTTCCTTTTACTGAAGGTTACACCTCCATTCAACTTCCTTTTACTGAAGGTTACACCTCCATTCACCTTCCTTTTACTGAAGGTTACACCTCCATTTACCTTCCTTTTACTGAAGGTTACATCTCAATCAACATTATTTTACTAGAGGTTACACCTCCATTCACCTTCCTTTTACTAAAGGTTACACCTACATTCACCTTCCTTTTACTGAAGGTTACACCTCCATTCACCTTCCTTTTACTGAAGGTTACACCTCCATTCACCTTCCTTTTACTGAAGGTTACACCTCCATTCACCTTCAGTTTACTGAAGGTTACACCTCCATTCATCTTCCTTTTACTGAAGGTTACAACTCCATTCACCTTCCTTTTCCTGAAGGTTACAACTCCATTCACCGTCCTTTTACTGAAGGTTACACCTGAATTCACCTTCCTTTTACTGAAGGTTACACCCCCATTCTCCTTCCTTTTAATGAAGGTTACACCTCCATTCACCTTCCTTTTACTGAAGGTTACATCTCAATCACCTTCCTTTTACTAGAGGTTACACCCCCATTCACCTTCATTTTACTAAAGGTTACACCTCCATTCACCTTCATTTTACTAAAGGACACACCCAATTCACCTTCCTTTTACTAAAGGTTACACCTCCATTCACCTTCCTTTTACGAGAGGTTACGCTTCCATTCACCTTCCTTTTACTGAAGGTTACACCTCCATTCATCTTCCTTTTATTAGAGGTCACCCCTCCATTCACCTTCCTTTTACTAGAGGTTACACCTCCATTCACATTCCTTTTACTAGAGGTTACATCTCCATTCAGCTTCCTTTTACTAAAGGTTACACACCTTCATTCACCTTCCTTTTACTAGAGGTTACACCTCCATTCACCTTCCTTTTACTAAAGGTTACACCTCCATTAACCTTCCTTTTACTAGAGGTTACACCTCCAATCACCATACTTTTACTAAAGGTTGCATCTCAATCACCTTCCTTTTACTAGAGGTTACACCTCAATTCACCTTCCTTTTACTAGAGGTTACACCTCCATTCACCTTCCTTTTACTAAAGGTTACACCTCCATTCACCTTCCTTTACTAAATGTTGCACCTCATTCACCTTCCTTTTACTAAAGGTTGCATCTCAATCACCTTCCTTTTACTAGAGGTTACACCTCCATTTACCTTCCTTTTACTTGAGGTTACACCTCCATCCCTTTCCTTTTACTATGGGTTACACCTCCATTCACCTTCCTTTTACGAAAGGTTACACCTCCATTCACCTTCATTTTACTAGAGGTTTCACCTCCATTCACATTCCTATTACTAGAGGTTACACCTCCATTCACCTTCCTTTTACTAGAGATAACACCTCCATTCTCCTTCCTTTTACTAAAGGTTACACCTCCATTCACCTTCCTATTACTAGAGGTTACACCTCCATTCACTTTCCTTTTACTAGAGATAACACCTCCATTCACCTTCCTTTTACTAAAGGTTACACCTCCATTCACCTTCCTTTTACTGAAGGTTACACCTCCATTCACCTTCCTTTTACTAAAGGTTGCATCTCAATCACCTTCCTTTTCCTAGAGGTTACACCTCCATTCACCTTCAGTTTACTGAAGGTTACACCTCCATTCATCTTCCTTTTACTGAAGGTTACACCTCCATTCACCTTCCTTTTCCTGAAGGTTACAACTCCATTCACCGTCCTTTTACTGAAGGTTACACCTGAATTCACTTTCCTTTTACTGAAGGTTACACCTCCATTCACCTTCCTTTTAATGAAGGTTACACCTCCATTCACCTTCCTTTTACTGAAGGTTACATCTCAATCACCTTCCTTTTACTAAAGGTTACACCTCCATTCACCTTCCTTTTACTAGAGGTTACACCTCCAATCACTTTCCTTTTACTAGAGGTTACACCTCCATTTACCTTCCTTTCACTGAAGGTTGCACCTCCATTTACCTTCCTTTTACTAAAGGTTACATCTCCATTCACCTTCCTTTTACTAGAGGTTACACCTCCAATCACTTTCCTTTTACTAGAGGTTACACCTCCATTCAGCTTCCTTTCACTGAAGGTTACACCTCCATTCACCTTCCTTTTACTGAAGGTTACACCTCCAATCACCTTCCTTTTACTAAAGGTTACACCTCCATTCACCGTCCTTTTACTGAAGCTTACACCTCAATTCACCTTCCTTTCACTGAAGTTTACACCTCCATTCACCTTCCTTTTACTGAAGGTTACACCTCCATTCAACTTCCTTTTACTGAAGGTTACACCTCCATTCACCTTCCTTTTACTGAAGGTTACACCTCCATTTACCTTCCTTTTACTGAAGGTTACATCTCAATCAACATTCTTTTACTAGAGGTTACACCTCCATTCACCTTCCTTTTACTAAAGATTACACCTACATTCACCTTCCTTTTACTGAAGGTTACACCTCCATTCACCTTCCTTTTACTGAAGGTTACACCTCCATTCACCTTCCTTTTACTGAAGGTTACACCTCCATTCACCTTCAGTTTACTGAAGGTTACACCTCCATTCATCTTCCTTTTACTGAAGGTTACAACTCCATTCACCTTCCTTTTCCTGAAGGTTACAACTCCATTCACCGTCCTTTTACTGAAGGTTACACCTGAATTCACCTTCCTTTTACTGAAGGTTACACCCCCATTCACTTTCCTTTTAATGAAGGTTACACCTCCATTCACCTTCCTTTTACTGAAGGTTACATCTCAATCACCTTCCTTTTACTAGAGGTTACACCCCCATTCACCTTCATTTTACTAAAGGTTACACCTCCATTCACCTTCATTTTACTAAAGGACACACCCAATTCACCTTCCTTTTACTAAAGGTTACACCTCCATTCACCTTCCTTTTACGAGAGGTTACGCTTCCATTCACCTTCCTTTTACTGAAGGTTACACCTCCATTCATCTTCCTTTTATTAGAGGTCACCCCTCCATTCACCTTCCTTTTACTAGAGGTTACACCTCCATTCACATTCCTTTTACTAGAGGTTACACCTCCATTCAGCTTCCTTTTACTAAAGGTTACACACCTTCATTCACCTTCCTTTTACTAGAGGTTACACCTCCATTCACCTTCCTTTTACTAGAGATAACACCTCCATTCTGCTTCCTTTTACTAAAGGTTACACCTCCATTAACCTTCCTTTTACTAGAGGTTACACCTCCAATCACCATACTTTTACTAAAGGTTGCATGTCAATCACCTTCCTTTTACTAGAGGTTACACCTCAATTCACCTTCCTTTTACTAGAGGTTACACCTCCATTCACCTTCCTTTCACTGAAGGTTACACCTCCATTCACCTTCCTTTTACTAAAGGTTACATCTCCATTCACCTTCCTTTTACTAAAGGTTACACCTCCATTCACCTTCCTTTTACTAAAGGTTACACCTCCATTAACCTTCCTTTTACTAGAGGTTACACCTCCAATCACCATACTTTTACTAAAGGTTGCATCTCAATCACCTTCCTTTTACTAGAGGTTACACCTCAATTCACCTTCCTTTTACTAGAGGTTACACCTCCAATCACTTTCCTTTTACTAGAGGTTACACCTCCATTCACCTTCCTTTTACTAGAGGTTACACCTCCATTCACCTACCTTTTACTAAAGGTTACACCTCCATTCACCTTCCTTTTACTAAAGGTCACACCTCCATTCACCTTCCTTTACTAAATGTTGCACCTCATTCACCTTCCTTTTACTAAAGGTTGCATCTCAATCACCTTCCTTTTACTAGAGGTTACACCTCCATTTACCTTCCTTTTACTTGAGGTTACACCTCCAATCCCTTTCCTTTTACTATGGGTTACACCTCCATTCACCTTCCTTTTACTAAAGGTTGCATCTCAATCACCTTCCTTTTCCTAGAGGTTACACCTCCATTCACCTTCAGTTTACTGAAGGTTACACCTCCATTCATCTTCCTTTTACTGAAGGTTACACCTCCATTCACCTTCCTTTTCCTGAAGGTTACAACTCCATTCACCGTCCTTTTACTGAAGGTTACACCTGAATTCACTTTCCTTTTACTGAAGGTTACACCTCCATTCACCTTCCTTTTAATGAAGGTTACACCTCCATTCACCTTCCTTTTACTGAAGGTTACATCTCAATCACCTTCCTTTTACTAAAGGTTACACCTCCATTCACCTTCCTTTTACTAGAGGTTACACCTCCAATCACTTTCCTTTTACTAGAGGTTACACCTCCATTTACCTTCCTTTCATTGAAGGTTGCACCTCCATTTACCTTCCTTTTACTAAAGGTTACATCTCCATTCACCTTCCTTTTACTAGAGGTTACACCTCCAATCACTTTCCTTTTACTAGAGGTTACACCTCCATTCAGCTTCCTTTCACTGAAGGTTACACCTCCATTCACCTTCCGTTTACTGAAGGTTACACCTCCAATCACCTTCCTTTTACTAAAGGTTACACCTCCATTCACCTTCCTTTTAGTAACGGTTACACCTACATTCACCTTCCTTTTACTGAAGGTTACACCTCCATTCACCTTCCTTTTACTGAGGGTTACACCTCCATTCACCTTCCTTTTACTGAAGGTTACACCTCCATTCACCTTCAGTTTACTGAAGGTTACACCTCCATTCATCTTCCTTTTACTGAAGGTTACAACTCCATTCACCTTCCTTTTCCTGAAGGTTACAACTCCATTCACTGTCCTTTTACTGAAGGTTACACCTGAATCACCTTCCTTTTACTGAAGGTTACACCCCCATTCACCTTCCTTTTAATGAAGGTTACACCTCCATTCACCTTCCTTTTACTGAAGGTTACATCTCAATCACCTTCCTTTTACTAGAGGTTACACCCCCATTCACCTTCATTTTACTAAAGGTTACACCTCCATTCACCTTCCTTTTACTGAAGGTTACACCTCCATTCACTTTCCTTTTCCTGAAGGTTACAACTCCATTCACCGTCCTTTTACTGAAGGTTACACCTGAATTCACCTTCCTTTTACTGAAGGTTACACCCCCATTCACCTTCCTTTTAATGAAGGTTACACAATTCCATTCACCTTCCTTTTAGTAAAGGTTACACCTACATTCACCTTCCTTTTACAAAAGGTTACACCTCAATTCACCTTCCTTTTACTGAAGGTTACACCTCCATTCACCTTCCTTTTACTGAAGGTTACACCTCCATTCACCTTCAGTTTACTGAAGGTTACACCTCCATTCATCTTCATTTTACTGAAGGTTACACCTCCATTCACCTTCCTTTTCCTGAAGGTTACAACTCCATTCACCTTCCTTTTAGTAAAGGTTACACCTCCAGTCAACTTCCTTTTACTAGAGGTTACAACTCCTTTCAGCTTCCTTTTACTAAAGGTTACACCTCCATTCACCTTCCTTTTCCTGAAGTTTACAACTCCATTCACCTTCCTTTTAGTAAAGGTTACACCTGAATTCACCTTCCTTTTACTGAAGGTTACACCCCCATTCACCTTCCTTTTAATGAAGGTTACACAATTCCATTCACCTTCCTTTTAGTAAAGGTTACACCTACATTCACCTTCCTTTTACAAAAGGTTACACCTCCATTCACCTTCCTTTTACTGAAGGTTACACCTCCATTCACCTTCCTTTTACTGAAGGTTACACCTCCATTCACCTTCAGTTTACTGAAGGTTACACCTCCATTCATCTTCATTTTACTGAAGGTTACACCTCCATTCACCTTCCTTTTCCTGAAGGTTACAACTCCATTCACCTTCCTTTTAGTAAAGGTTACACCTCCAGTCAACTTCCTTTTACTAGAGGTTACAACTCCTTTCAGCTTCCTTTTACTAAAGGTTACACCTCCATTCACCTTCCTTTTACTAGAGGTTACACCTCCATTCACCTTCCTTTTACTAAAGGTTACACCTTCATTCACCTTCCTTTTACTGAAGGTTACACCTCATTCACCTTCCTTTTACTAGAGGTTACACCTCCATTCACCTTCATTTTACTGTACCCTCCTCCGAGGGGTACACAAACTAAACAGATCGCTCTGTCCCTCTTTTTTCCCTCAGCTCTCACCTGTTATTTTCTCTGTCTCTCACTCTTCCTGTCTTTTTTCCTGGCTCACCGAAGCGAGGCGTGGTGAAATCAACAGGAGAGCAGTAGTGGTGTGTGTATGCGTCTGTGTAAGGGGTGTTGGTGGGCCACTCTGACATGACAAGGTGTCATTAGAACAGGGCCACTGATTCACTGTTCAGACAACTGCTGGGACAAACATGCAATCATTGTATTAGATGCAGTCGTCGAGGAGGGCTGCCCTACACCTCTCTACTCTCTGTCTCTCCCTTTTGATTTCCCTCCTCTTTTTTTGCTTCACTTTCTCTGTCTGTCATTTTTCTCTCCGTTATCCTCTGGAGGGGACTGATCTGATGGAGGAGAGAGAGAGAAGAAGAGGAGAGAGAAGAAGAGAAGGAGGGGCAAAGAAGAGAGAAGAAGAAGGGGAGTGAAGAAGAGGAGGAGCGAAGAAGAGGAGGGGCGAAGACGAAAGAAGAAGAAGGGGAGAGACGAAGAGGAGGAGCGAAGAAGAGGAGGAGCGAAGAAGAAGAGGAGAGAAGAAGGGGAGGAGAGGCGAAGAGGGGGAGAGAAGAAGAGGAGGAGCGAAGAAGAAGAGGAGAGAAGAAGAAGAGGGGAGACGAAGAGGAGGAGCGAAAAAGAGGAGGGGAGAAGAAGAGGAGGAGAGAAGAAGAAGAGGAGGTGGAGGGAAGGGGATGGCCACTTGAACATACAGCACGTCTCTATAAGGTAGAAGAAGTGCTGACAGAGTCGTCAGGTAGAAACCATTTCATCAGAGCATTGTGTCTCCCGCCACACAGATAAGGAAACAAAGTCCAATAAGCAAAAAAAAAAAAAAAGCTTTCACAATTCTATCTAGATACGCTGGGAAATAAAGACAGCCAATGCATTTACATGTCTATAGTTGGGCTGCGTGAATAGGATGACTTCATCACAATACTCAATTGCTTTCCCCCCCCCCTCAAGTCATTTTTTTCTCCTCCTCCCTTAAAGCTACAATCCGAATCCTGCTGTTTCTTTAGCATCGAGCCACTGTCGGTTTGTTCGTTCTTAACATCGATCGAAGGGAGCACTTTGCTCTTCTGGAGAATTATGGGTAAGAAACACTGGCTTCCTGTTCTGGTGAATTCTGGGTAAAAGGCCACTGGTTCCTCGCTGGGCCTGGTGTGTGTATCCTAGTGGGTGGATGATTACAGTTGTTTCTGTCTGAGGAGGAATAAGAAATAACAAGAGGAGAGCCAGTGAATCTAAACTGTCTCCCGGCGAGGCAGGAAGATCAATTGTTATAACATTACAGGCTGGGAAAGTAGTCATTCACTCTGTCGGCTGTAGAATAAACCCACTGATTACATGCAATCAATGTGATAATGGCAAAAACACATTTGGCCAATGGGCCGCACGGCAGTAAAGCCATCTCTTAGAGGCTCACGCTACACTAGACAAGCTAACAGAGGGGACCGTAATAAATGCGACACATACTGTTTAAGCACTAGGTGGGACACGCTAGCCAAGCAGTGGGGACGGTAATGATTGTGACACCCGTCGGAGGCCTGTGGTTCCTAACCTGCATAGATCAAACGAGGATTACCACCAGGGTACTACTCCAGCTGTGGCAACGTAAATAACACTACAGATTTACCATTGTGTTACTACGATAAATGTTTGTTACCCCTTCCTAGCTATTTTCATCACATCCATTTTTTCATAAGAAATTATTTTAATTTTATTTGCAACCAAACATCATTAGGGCTGCATCACTGCAGGTTAATTTTATAAATACATAATACCAAATTATGAAGATTTTTAAAGTAATAAATATATAAATTATTTTTGCATGATCATCCCAAAATGTTCCACTAAGAACAATTATAATACCACTTTGTCTGCTTGAAATACACATGTCAATGTGAATGATAGATGTAGTGTAGTTATTTCAGCTGAGGTGATGTTGTTGAACATGGGGTGTGTAATGGGAGCAGATATGAGAGAAGCGTGTTCTCGTTCACTTCCGTATAGGAGAGGACAGGCCTGTCGAGGTGGTCCGATCCTCAACAGATATGGCTGTGTGTGTGTGTGTGTGTGTGTGTGTGTGTGTGTGTGTGTGTGTGTGTGTGTGTGTGTGTGTGTGTGTGTGTGTGTGTGTGTGTGTGTGTGTGTGTGTGTGTGTGTGTGTGTGTGTGTGTGTGTGTTACTACCTACTCTGTGTGACAGCCCCTGGATCTCTCTCTCAGATGAGAATCTTGATGATTTAGGTCATTTTCCTGTAGAGCCAGTTCTGTGCTTCAACCATACACTATCTTTATCACGTCAGTGTGTGTGTGTGTGTGTGTGTGTGTGTGTTGTGTTATCTAGACCAGGTGAAAGCAACACTCAGAGAGAGCAGTGCTGTAAGAGCAGCACTTAAAAACTCACCGCAACACAACACCATACAAGACAATATGAAATTGAACAATGAAAAATGAAAAATAAACACAAAAATGTGTGTGTGTGTGTGTGTGTGGATTAGCGGTGTTATCGGGGAGCATTAGGGGTGCAGTAACCCCTCCAAACTTTCACTGACACACAGACCCTCGCTGACATGGCAAATAAGCTTAGCTGTTTTTCTATAAGGAGAAAAACTCCTGAACTACAGGACTCTGATAACGCTCTCATCTCTTTAACTCTCTCTCTCTCTCACACACACACACGCACGCACACACACACACACACACGCACACACACACACACACACACACACACACACACACACACACACACACACACACACACACACACACACACGCACGCACGCACACACACACACACACACACACACACACACACACACACACACACACACACACACACACACACACACACACACACACACACACACACACACACAGAGAGATAAGGATAAACCAGGCGTGGGATCAAATGAAATTGCACATAACTATAATAAAATAAGTTTTGAAAAAACTTGTCCGGATTAAAAAACACATTTTATTAAACAGATGGTAAAAGAGGATTTTATTCTCAGAAAATGACAGGGCTAGAAAATGAGAAATGAAAGGAGGAGGGAGGGAGAGGGGGAGAAAAGAGAGGGGGAGGGAAAGGTGAATGTGCAGGCAGTAAAATGGCGTTGGTTGGGTCGGTTGGCGGGGCGTTGCGGTGGTGGTTTGGGGTGAGAAGTGGGCCTGGCCGCGTCTTTAACCAGATCAGATTGAGGAAATTGGCTGTCAGGACGGGATTGTCGTGATTTATACCCGTCCATCAAGAAGAGAAGAAACGTTGCAAGCTGCTCCTGCTACCCCCCCCTCCTCTTTTCCTCCCCATCCCTCCTCTATCCCTCTTCCCCCTCGCCTCGCTGCGCTCGCAAAGCATCTTACACCCTCAAAACCACCATCTGCTACCAAATCTAATTCACATTCCACCATAATCAGGTTTACCCTGTAATGCCCACTCTGCCTCTCTCTCTCTCACTCTCTCTCTCTCTCTCTCTGTCTCTCTCCTACCCGTCCTCTTTCCCTACCTCTCTCTCTCTCTCTCTCTTCCTCTCTCTCTCTCTATCCTACCCATCCTCTTTCCCTACCTCTCTCTCTCTCTCTCTCTTCCTCTCTCTCTCTCTCTCCTACCCGTCCTCTTTCCCTACCTCTCTCTCTCTCTTCCTCTCTCTCTCTCTCCTACCCGTCCTCTTTCCCTACCTCTCTCTCTCTCTCTCTTCCTCTCTCTCTCTCTCTCTCTCCTACCCGTCCTCTTTCCCTACCTCTCTCTCTCTCTCTCTTCCTCTCTCTCTCTCTCTCTCTCTCCTACCCGTCCTCTTTCCCTACCTCTCTCGCTCTCGTTCTCTCTCTCTCTCTCCTACCCGTCCTCTTTCCCTACCTCTCTCTCTCTCTTCCTCTCTCTCTCTCTCCTACCCGTCCTCTTTCCCTACCTCTCTCTCTCTCTCTCTCTCTTCCTCTCTCTCTCTCTCTCTCTCCTACCCGTCCTCTTTCCCTACCTCTCTCTCTCTCTTCCTCTCTCTCTCTCTCTCCTACCCGTCCTCTTTCCCTACCTCTCTCGCTCTCGTTCTCTCTTTCTTCAACCCCTCTTATTTTCTCCTTTTCCTGCCTCTCTCTGTCTTTCCTTTAGCAGTCTTTATAATTGCATGTCTTTCTCACTGTATGTGAAAGTGTATGTGTCTGTCCCCTACTTCTTTTTCATTGATATACTAAAGACATTCACCCGATACAGCAGAGTACTCTTCCTTCGACTTCTCAATGTCATTTAGCCTGGTTCTTACTGCCTATAAAACAGTTACAAAAACAAGAGTCCACCCCTTTCCCAGCAGGTGAGGAGGGGTGAAGTAGAATGAGGGGACTCGGAGGTGAGGAGGGGTGAAGTAGAATGAGGGGACTCGGAGGTGAGGAGGGGTGAAGTAGAATGAGGGGACTCGGAGGTGAGGAGGGGTGAAGTAGAATGAGGGGACTCGGAGGTGAGGAGGGGTGAAGTAGAATGAGGGGACTTGGAGGTGAGGAGGGGTGAAGTAGAATGAGGGGACTTGGAGGTGAGGAGGGGTGAAGTAGAATGAGGGGACTCGGAGGTGAGGAGGGGTGAAGTAGAATGAGGGGACTCGGAGGTGAGGAGGGGTGAAGTAGAATGAGGGGACTTGGAGGTGAGGAGGGGTGAAGTAGAATGAGGGGACTCGGAGGTGAGGAGGGGTGAAGTAGAATGAGGGGACTCGGAGGTGAGGAGGGGTGAAGTAGAATGAGGGGACTCGGAGGTGAGGAGGGGTGAAGTAGAATGAGGGGACTCGGAGGTGAGGAGGGGTGAAGTAGAATGAGGGGACTCGGAGGTGAGGAGGGGTGAAGTAGAATGAGGGGACTCGGAGGTGAGGAGGGGTGAAGTAGAATGAGGGGACTTGGAGGTGAGGAGGGGTGAAGTAGAATGAGGGGACTCGGAGGTGAGGAGGGGTGAAGTAGAATGAGGGGACTCGGAGGTGAGGAGGGGTGAAGTAGAATGAGGGGACTCGGAGGTGAGGAGGGGTGAAGTAGAATGAGGGGACTTGGAGGTGAGGAGGGGTGAAGTAGAATGAGGGGACTCGGAGGTGAGGAGGGGTGAAGTAGAATGAGGGGACTCGGAGGTGAGGAGGGGTGAAGTAGAATGAGGGGACTCGGAGGTGAGGAGGGGTGAAGTAGAATGAGGGGACTTGGAGGTGAGGAGGGGTGAAGTAGAATGAGGGGACTCGGAGGTGAGGAGGGGTGAAGTAGAATGAGGGGACTCGGAGGTGAGGAGGGGTGAAGTAGAATGAGGGGACTCGGAGGTGAGGAGGGGTGAAGAAGAATGAGGGGACTCGGAGGTGAGGAGGGGTGAAGTAGAATGAGGGGACTCGGAGGTGAGGAGGGGTGAAGTAGAATGAGGGGACTCGGAGGTGAGAAGGGGTGAAGTAGAACGAGGGGACTCGGAGGTGAGGTGGCCTGAGGAGGGGTGAAGTAGAATGAGGGGACTCGGAGGTGAGGAGGCCTGAGGAGGGGTGAAGTAGAACGAGGGGGCTCGGAGGTGAGGAGGCCTGAGGAGGGGTGAAGTAGAATGAGGGGACTCGGAGGTGAGGAGGCCTGAGGAGGGGTCAGGATAAGACGGGGTGAGAAGAGGTGGTAGAGGAAAAAAGCGGGTAAGAAGGAAAGATAAGAGGTGAGGTGAAGATGAAGGATGCAGGATGAGGATGGGTGGGGTGAGGATTGGCAAGGCGGGTAAGGCGGGTAAGTGGAGGGGGAGTGAGGTGTTAAGACAGACGGACAGACAGAAACACAGACGTAAACGTCTCTCTCAGTTTTTTCCTGATGAGCCTTTCCTTTGATAATCCCTTATGCCGTTTTTTTTACCCACAATCCAATCTCCATCTTTCTCTCTCTCTCTCTCTCTCTCTCTCTCTCTCTCTCTCTCTCTCTCTCTCTCTCTCTCTCTCTCAATCTTTCTCTCTCTCTCTCTCTCTCTTCCTCTCTCTCAATCTTTCTCTCTCTCTCTCTCTCTCTCAATCTTTCTCTCTCTCTCTCTCTCTCTCTCTCTCTCTCTCTCTCTCTCTCTCTCTCTCTCTCTCTCTCTCTCTCTCTCACACACACACACACACACACACACAAAGCTGTCTGTGGCCCATCTGTGTTAAGGCAATCTAGTTTATTAGAGATTGGAGGAATTTACAGTAACGAGCCGTTCCCCTGACAAATTAATCACTTTCAACCATTTGATGGTGTAAGTGAGAGATGGCCTCCAGAGGGGGATAAGTTAAGTGTGTGTGTGTGTGTGTGTGTGTGCGTGCGTGCGTGTGTGTGTGTGTGTGGAAGGGCTGTAGAACTAACACTGAGGAAGGAGACGCCACCAGTGAAACAAGCCATGTCTCTTCCTATCTATACACCTTATCATCTCATCTCTACCTCTCTCCGCATGTCTCTTTCGTTTGGATCTCCCTCGGTCCTTCCTTTACACCTCTCTATCCCTCTGTTAAATGCCATGCCTCTATCTGTCTGTTTGTCTATTGCTAAAGGTGTGTTTTCCAATAGTGTTTGTGTGTCATTGTGCATGCAAGCCTGCTGGCATGTCTATGTGTGTTAGTGTAAGCACAAAAGCACTAGTCTGTGAACCACTGCCATAAATGCATGTATATGTGTGTGTGTTTATTGATTTATTTTACGTTTATTTAACTAGGCAAGTCAGTTAAGAACAAATTCTGTTTGCTAACAACATTTTAACTAAGAACGACAGATTTTTACCTTGTCTGGGATTCGATCTAGCAACCTTTCGGTTACTAGTCCAACGCTCTAACTACTGTGTGTGTCTGTGTGTGTCCAAATCTCTCTCAAACAGCTAGTGGTAAAATATCCTGGCGTGAGTGTCTGTGACATTTGTATTTCCTGTGTGTGTGTGTGTGTGTGTGTGTGTGTGTGTGTGTGTGTGTGTGTGTGTGTGTGTGTGTGTGTGTGTGTGTGTGAGTGTGAGTGTGTATGTGTGTGACATCCTCTTCTGTTTGAGTAGTGCTTGTCTGGGTCAATCCACTCAGCCCTCTCATGTGGAACATACTCGACAAACACACACACACACTCGACACACACTCGACACACACTCGACACAAACAACCTTTGATACTCAGTGAATCACTTCCATACACCTATTCAGTCAAACAGATAATTTACAGTAGGTGCACACAAACACTAACCTACAGCTCTTCTCTCCTTTCCATTGATCGATCGCTAAGCTGAGTACCCACTGGCTGACATGCTGACAGGTGCAAGGCCTTGTGGGATGTGTAGTTTAGTCCATGTCTGAGGACTTGCTATTTTCTCCTTCATCCTCATCACCACATTTAAACAAACACAAAGAAACAATACACACTGTATGCCAGAATATATATACTGTATACCAGTGTGTGTGTGTGTGTGTTTTTGTGTGTGGTTGTGTCTGTGTGTGTTTGTGCAAGTGCACATCTTAATCTCTGGCAGGTCAGTGTGTTGAAACATTTCCTCTCTGGCAGGCCTGGGTCTCTGAGAGGGCTGGGAGAGAGTCAGAGATGCATACTGGGAATGTAGCGGATGTCAAAATAAATAGAGCAAGTAGTGAAGCCAATAAAGCAGTGTGTGTGTGTGTGTGTGTGTGTGTGTGTGTGTGTGTGTGTGTGTGTGTGTGTGTGTGTGTATATGTGTGTATATGTGTGTATATGTGTGTATATGTGTGTGTGTATATGTGTGTATATGTGTGTATGTGTATGTGTGTGTGTGTGTATGTGTATGTGTGTGTGTGTGTATGTGTGTGTGTATGTCTGTGTGTGTGTGTGTGTGTGTGTGTGTGTGTGTGTGTGTCCACAACCCCGGTCTACCCTGTCACCAACCCTCAAATTAAATCAAATCAAATTTCATTTGTCACATGTTTTGTAAATAACAAGTGTAGACTGACAGTGAAATGTTTATTTTACGGTTCCCCATCCAACAATTCAGAGTTGAAGATTTAAGAGAAAAAATAAAGATTCATATAGTGTCAGGAGGAATAAAAACACAGTGGAGAACACACACACACACGCGCGCGGCGGCTGTCTCTATGTGCCAGTAACGTGTTTGACTGTGATTGGCTTAGGGCCTGTGTGCGGCATGCCAATGGTCTCTAATAGGCTTGACCCAGACTATCTCAGGGAAATCCAATTGGCCTAAGACTCTGTGAGCCCCCCCCCCCCCCCCCCCCCCCCCCCACACACACACACACCCCTTAAAGGGCTAAACCACACAATAGCCAGGCCCAATGAACTACATGCAAAATATACAAGGCAAATTATATATCGTCGATCCCATACACCTGGGATGTATTTGGTGTAGAAAAACATTAAGAATGTTAAATATAGAAATGTAATGAATAGAGCTGACACGACTCCCTATTCTACATGACACACAATAATATTTGCTGTACGTTGTACATTTCTATCTGAACGTTCTGTACTGTTCCTCCTGAACATACCCCAGACACAACATACACCTAGCATCATATACGGCAGGTTAAATATGCCAGGGGTGGTTGAGGAGGGCTAGGTAGCAAAGATGTTTGGCCACTGCTCTGTCTAAAGTGCTAGGCCCAGGGTATAGGGGCTGGTTCATATGCTTGCACACACACACACACACACACACACACACACACACACACACACACACACACACACACACACACACACACACACACACACACACACACACACACACACAGAGCACAAGAGAGCTATGTTTTAACATGAAACAAAATGGTTTGCTTACACTTAAAACAAACAAAAAATTATACACAGAGTTCATGATGACTCCTTGGTTCCGTGACCAATCACAGACAACGTGTGACAACGACACGCCTATAAATGAGTTGACAAAGTCAGACACATGATAGAAACTCTTTCCCTCTAATTACTGGAACACTAGCGAGGAAGATCAGACCCATGGAAAGTACGGGATTTAAAACATATGTGCTCTTCTCGTCATTGTTCTTTTTTCAAATTGATTTTAGACCTCACGTACAATCCTGAATTAACAACCAGGCCTCACACAAACAGAAACAGACCGTACTAACCGAAACTAAAAAACTAACTGAAGACACACACACACACACAATATGAAGCCCTATCCGTGTGTGAGATGTGTGTGTGTCTAGCGCAGTGGGCTAACTGGTCACATCTGGCTGTAGTAAATCCAGCTAAAAGCCAGTGACTCATGATGCCTCTGATGATCTTCATACATCTACATTTATATGGTAATAGGAGTCTGCCAAGCATTTAACGCATTCCACTACATCTGAAGGGCAAGGCACTTCTATCACCCCATCCCAATCGCCCCACACACACACACGACCGCACGCACACACGCACACACAGACACACATTTTAGTTCATATCTGCAGTGCCTCTTCACCTTTTACCACTATCTACCGTCTGTCTTTTATCTCTCCCTCTTTCACTTTCACCTCTTTCCCTTCATCTCTTCCTATTCACCATCTCGTTCTCTGTGTCTTTCTCTCTCGTTCTCTCCCTCGTCTGTCTCTTCATTCAGTGTGGCAGGTTGAATAATTCAGGCATCCGGCTGGCCGCCCCAGAGTGTCCTGACCGGTGCAGCCAGGACCCCTGCGTGGCAGACGGACTCTCTACCTCCACCTCTCTACAACAGGCAGACAGATGGCCCCGCTCTCTCACTCTCTCTACCTCCATCCCCCTCTCTACCCCTCTCTCTACCTTCATCCCCCTCTCTACCCCTCTCTACCTCTTGTCTATCTCTTCCTCTTCTGCTTCTGTCTCAGTTCCACCTCGCCACACAAACACAATATCCCTTTTTCATTGCACCTCTTTCTATGTTCTCTCCTCTTTTTTCACTGTCATACAAACATTATTTCTTTCTTCTCTCCCTCTTTCTTCTCTCCCTCCCTCTTTCTCTCTCCCTCTCTCTTTCTCTCTCCCTCTCTCTTTCCTCCGTCTTCCTCTCTCCCCTCCCTCTTTCTCTGTGGTCACTA
>NC_034187.2:36034120-36038938 GCF_002021735.2 Oncorhynchus kisutch
GTGTGTGTGTGTGTGTGTGTGTGTGTGTGTGTGTGTGTGTGTGTGTGTGTGTGTGGTGTGTGTGTGTGTGTGTGTGTGTGTATTATGTGTGTGTGTGTGTGTGTGTGACGTTAACAGAAGCCCTCCTGGACAGTTTTAATACGGTACCGGTATTACCAGTCTCAGGATAAAAAGCAAGGAAAGGGGAGGGACTAATAGCTGTCAATCAAAGCCCGCCTCTGCGTCAGGGAAGGAGCTGTCTCCAGGGTGATAAGGTCACCCCTGGCAAGGGAATCAGAATCATCGTCCCCCCCCCACCAAAAAAAATGGCAGATAGTCAAGAAGGCTTGACGTCATTTAGGGGAAACTGTGTGTGTTATTACATTTTCAGGTTCCCTACATTAAAAGAGAGAACACCGGGGAAAGATATTTAAACTAATTATAGGAAAAGCTTTATATTATGAGCTGAAAAAAATAGACAGTCAAAAAATAGACAGTAAAAAAATAGACAGTCAAAAATAGAATGTTATCTCTAGTAATTGAAAATATAAGCCAACATCTTAATTTGGATATTCAAATCAGTGGAATGTGCATAAAATGCTGTTTTCTTTCCACCTCTCTGTCCATGTTATTCAGTCAAAATGTTTTAATATTTTATTTCACCTTTATTTAACCAGGTAGGCCCAGTTGAGAACACCTTTATTTAACCAGGTAGGCCCAGTTGAGAACACCTTTATTTAACCAGGTAGGCCCAGTTGAGAACACCTTTATTTAACCAGGTAGGCCCAGTTGAGAACACCTTTATTTAACCAGGTAGGCCCAGTTGAGAACACCTTTATTTAACCAGGTAGGCCCAGTTGAGAACACCTTTATTTAACCAGGTAGGCCCAGTTGAGAACACCTTTATTTAACCAGGTAGGCCCAGTTGAGAACAAGTTCTCATTTTCAACTGCGACCTGGCAATATGTGTACATTTATTTCCATCATATAACGGTACTCTGTTGGTGAAATTCTAAATGACATCAATGCATTTAATTGTATATTATAATAAACATATATTATAATAAAACATGAGAGAATGTGATGTTACCGTAATCTTCTAATTCTGTGTAACATGTTGTGTCTGCGGCTACCTCTGTGTGTGCACCAATAATTACCGTAATCTTCTAATTCTGTGTAACATGTTGTGTTGTGTCTGCAGCTACCTCTGTGTGTGCACCAATAATTACCGTAATCTTCTAATTCTGTGTAACATGTTGTGTCTGCGGCTACCTCTGTGTGTGCACCAATAATTACCGTAATCTTCTAATTCTGTGTAACATGTTGTGTCTGCGGCTACCTCTGTGTGTGCACCAATAATTACCGTAATCTTCTAATTCTGTGTAACATGTTGTGTTGTGTCTGCGGCTACCTCTGTGTGTGCACCAATAATTACTGTAATCTTCTAATTCTGTGTAACATGTTGTGTTGTGTATGCGGCTACCTCTGTGTGTGCACCAATAATTACTGTAATCTTCTAATTCTGTGTAACATGTTGTGTTGTGTCTGCGGCTACCTCTGTGTGTGCACCAATAATTACTGTAATCTTCTAATTCTGTGTAACATGTTGTGTTGTGTATACAGCTACCTCTGTGTGTGCACCAATAATTACTGTAATCTTCTAATTCTGTGTAACATGTTGTGTTGTGTCTGCGGCTACCTCTGTGTGTGCACCAATAATTACTGTAATCTTCTAATTCTGTGTAACATGTTGTGTTGTGTATGCGGCTACCTCTGTGTGTGCACCAATAATTACTGTAATCTTCTAATTCTGTGTAACATGTTGTGTTGTGTCTGCGGCTACCTCTGTGTGTGCACCAATAATTACTGTAATCTTCTAATTCTGTGTAACATGTTGTGTTGTGTATACAGCTACCTCTGTGTGTGCACCAATAATTACTGTAATCTTCTAATTCTGTGTAACATGTTGTGTTGTGTATACAGCTACCTCTGTGTGTGCACCAATAATTACTGTAATCTTCTAATTCTGTGTAACATGTTGTGTTGTGTCTGCGGCTACCTCTGTGTGTGCACCAATAATTACTGTAATCTTCTAATTCTGTGTAACATGTTGTGTTGTGTCTGCGGCTACCTCTGTGTGTGCACCAATAATTACTGTAATCTTCTAATTCTGTGTAACATGTTGTGTTGTGTCTGCGGCTACCTCTGTGTGTGCACCAATAATTACTGTAATCTTCTAATTCTGTGTAACATGTTGTGTTGTGTCTGCGGCTACCTCTGTGTGTGCACCAATAATTACTGTAATCTTCTAATTCTGTGTAACATGTTGTGTTGTGTCTGCAGCTACCTCTGTGTGTGCACCAATAATTACTGTAATCTTCTAATTCTGTGTAACATGTTGTGTTGTGTCTGCGGCTACCTCTGTGTGTGCACCAATAATTACTGTAATCTTCTAATTCTGTGTAACATGTTGTGTTGTGTCTGCGGCTATCTCTGTGTGTGCACCAATAATTACTGTAATCTTCTAATTCTGTGTAACATGTTGTGTTGTGTCTGCGGCTACCTCTGTGTGTGCACCAATAATTACTGTAATCTTCTAATTCTGTGTAATATGTTTTGTTGTGTATGCGGCTACCTCTGTGTGTGCACCAATAATTACTGCCAAAACATGGCCCTCTGTCACACACTGGTAAAGACATGTTTACCACACAAACACAGACACACCACTGTTTGTGTGTGTGTGTGTGTGTGTGTGTGTGTGTGTGTGTGTGTGTGTGTGTGTGTGTGTGTGTGTGTGTGTGTGTGTGTGTGTGTGTGTGTGTGTGTGTGTGTGTGTGTGTGTGTGTGTGTATCTGTGTCTGCAGGCATGTGTGTACAGTATGCTTGTTTCCATGCCTGGCATGTGTTTGTGGCTCTCCGTGCATGTCCGTGTGTGTGTGTGTACAGGGAGAGAACACTCAGTCCTGATGGTGGTGTGTGCGTGTGTGGGGGGTTGGGTAGGCCGGAAGGCTAGGGCTTAGTGGAAAAAGTCCTGTGTATGTAATGTGTTGCCTTCAGTTCCAGTTGAGAGAACAGGATGAATCGATACTGTGCAGACACGGCCGGCTCCAACACACGGCTATGGTCAAGCCCCAGTTCAGCTCTCTACTGTCGGGGCTCAGATCAATACAGCAGACATCGCGCTACGCATTCACTTACATTAGCAAAAAATGCTAAAATACCAGCGGGATTAGCACACCATTGCTTTATTACGTTCCGCTTTATGGCGTTATAATCGGATGGAGTGTTAAACCTTATACGTTCATAAAATATGAAGGGTTATTTAGGGAGAAAGGCTATTCCTTTAGAGAGGAGTGGCAAGGGGTTTAGTATGCAACGTATATATATAATATATTTACGGCCAAGCAGCAGCGTTACACAATATCAAAAGTCAACCTATTGCATTTTCTTAAATTGTACTTTTAGGATGAGAATTACACAAATGTCACAAAATAATCAATGCATTTTTTCACTTGAAATATATGCAATTAAACAACAATTACTACTTTTGGGACTCAAATAAATTCCTTCAAATAAAATGTTTGTTTTAGTTAGAATCATGCAAACGCCTAATTCAGCCAACAACAAAAATTCAAAACCACATTCACACTCCACCATAGGCGCGAGTCAGTTAAACCACTAAAAATGAACAGCACAACGATTTACTCCCACACAAAGACAACAGAACCAGCTGAAGCCAATCCATTCATTCAGCCATTCCTTGGTGCTAGATATTGTGAGAAGAGCTCTGAACAGAAGATGTTGTGAAACACAGGGCCCAGTGGAGATACACAGCACTTAGACAGACAGACAGACCTGACAGACACCTATACATAGATACAACACTACCATAGTACCAAAGAGAGAGAGAGAGAGGGAGGGAGAGAGAGAGAGAGTGCAACTGCCATCTCAGCACTCTCAGAGTCCAAGGAGTAGAAGAGGGAGAAAACAAACTGAGGTGATAAAACAGAGGGGTGGAAGAGGGGGAGGTGTGGACCCTTAGGAGAAGCATGTCAGGTACTAACCAAGTCCTTGACCCAGCCAAGAAACGACAGATGTAGGCTTACACAAGTCATACAGAACTAACATTACACAGTACATGGGAGAATTTGATAAACGAGTCAGAAGGTTGGTATATTCAGAACATGTCATATTAGCTCATAACGATAATGGACAATGATCATTTACGGCCGTAATGTTCCTGATTTTGAAAAACAAAACCCACATCATTATTTCAGGAAGAACGATCAACTTACACAAATAAATGCATGCTTGAACAACCATCATTTGACAACTAAAACAACAGACACATTTTGTATTTAAAAGAAGGTACATAAAAGGCGATGGGATTGGAGGAGAGGAGAGTAGGAGAGAACAGGAGGAGAGGAGAGTAGGAGAGAACAGGAGGAGTGGAGAGGAGAGTAGGAGAGAACAGGAGGAGAGGAGAGGAGAGTAGGAGAGAACAGGAGGAGTGGAGAGGAGAGTAGGAGAGAACAGGAGGAGAGGAGAGTCTGAGAGAACAGGAGGAGAGGAGAGTCTGAGAGAACAGGAGGAGAGGAGAGTAGGAGAGAACAGGAGGAAAGGAGAGTAGGAGAGAACAGGAGGAGAGGAGAGTAGGAGAGAACAGGAGGAGAGGAGAGGGGGAGAGAGCATGGAGGAGAGGAGAGGAGGAGAGGAGAGGAGGAGAGAACAGGAGGAGAGGAGAGGAGGAGAGAACAGGAGGAGAGGAGAGTCAGTGAGACCAGAACAGGAGTGAGTGGAGAAGGAACAGTAGGGAGAGAACAGGAGGAGTGGAGAGGA
>NC_034187.2:36039038-36046538 GCF_002021735.2 Oncorhynchus kisutch
AAACACATGTCTGTTTGTTTGTTTTACGGCTGTGTTTTGGTTAGTCAGTCTGTCTGTCTGTTCATACAGATTGCTCCTTTAAAATTAGAAATGCAAAAATCCAAATTAAGCTCAATAAAACAACAGCGACACACAATAGCATTTAAATCCTGTGTATGACCCACCAGGGAAAATATCTAATACATTTAATATACATTTAATTTACATTAAATTAACTATATAATTGATCGGAAATGAAAATGTACGGACTCAATAAATAAATATTGACTTAAAAAAAAAAAAAAAAATGAAACCCTTTTCCTACATCTCTTGCTCACTACAATACTCTCGTTCAAATCATTTCTCCAAACAGGGTTCCTATAGTTTCAACTGAACGCAACACTAAAGTAGAGTGAGATGGAGGTAGAGAAAGAGGGAGAGACAGGGGATAGGGGGGGACAATGCCAGGTGGAGAGAGTGAGAGAGAGATGGAGGGGGAGAGAGAGAGATGGAGGTAGAGAGAGAGAGAGGGAGAGCAAGAGAGAGAGCGCGAGAGAGGGCGAGAGCACGAGAGAGAGACAGAGAGAGAGAGAGAGAGAGAGAGAGAGAGAGAAAGAAAGAAAGAAAGAAAGAAAGATAGAAAGAAAGAAAGAAAGAAGAAAGAAAGAAAGAAAGAAAGAAAGAAAGAAAGAAAGAAAGAGAGATGGGGTGGTGTCATTCTCTCCCCCATCAGATACACATGAAGCATGATGGGAGGATGAGGGGAGGAATATTTCACTGTCAGACAGGGTTCTGCGTGGCTATTCATTTCACACTCTCCCGCTCTCTCTCCATTTCTCTCTCTCTTTCTCCATCTCTCCCTCTCTCTCTCCCCCTGCTGCAGGATAATGACAATTGAGTCATTCCACGGCATGTACAGGAGAGTAGAACACACTCAAACATGCGTTCAAACACGGTCCCTGTGAGAGAGAGAGAGGGAAATTAGGTGGAAAAGAGAGAAAGGGAGAGAGAGACACCTTGTGAACTCAGACACGCAGGTTCTCTTCAGTTTAAATCTGCATTTTATTGTGTCCCGGTCACCTGTGTCTCCTCCCATTAGAAGTGAGAGCACTGGAAACCATGATCACTTCCCACACACCCTGCTTCCCACACCCTGCTTCCCACACACCCACTGCTTCCCACACCCTGCTTCCCACACACCCTGCTTCCCACACCCTGCTTCCCACACACTGCTTCCCACACCCTGCTTCCCACACACCCTGCTTCCCACACCCCTGCTTCCCACACACTGCTTCCCACACCCTGCTTCCCACACCCTGCTTCACACACACTGCTTCCCACACCCTGCTTCCCACACACCCTGCTTCCCACACCCTGCTTCCCACACCCTGCTTCCCACACACCCTGCTTCCACACCCTGCTTCCCACACCCTGCTTCCCACACACACTGCATCTCACCGACCAAAGAGTCTCTGTCTCTCAGCCACATGCCAACCTAAAAAGCTCTCACGTTCCTCCATGTTTCTCAAATGTCCAATTTTGAAGTTGTTCCAAACGTCAAATTTCGAAGTGTTAAGTTTGATTTAAGGCATTAATTATGATTGAACTTTAAATTCTTAAGGTTAGGCATGAACTCCAAATAGATAAGTTAACGTTTGTGCCTTAAAACCAAAATATAAAAAACTGCTTTCTGTCGCTGGATTCGAACATGCATCGCTTTGGAATCAGAGGCAGGTAACAGCGCTCACGGTTTGCCCCTAGTGGTCAGTTTCCTGAGACAAAAACGGACGTTGAATACGGGTGACCTGGCAGTGCAAACCAGCAGCAGGCCGCCCTATTTGATAAGCAAAACAGACCTAGCACTTAACTCTCTCCCTCTTGGTTCTCTCTCTCTCTCTCTCACACACACACACACACACACACAGGCCTGCGCTTAGACAGACCTACTAAATAGTTTACAGTGGCCTGAATTTGCATCAAACCACCACCTTTACTCCAACCACACAGGAAGGACAAAACACGAATAACAATGTATTTGGCTTCTGCAATCTGTGTGATTATGGCAGCATTACTTTGGCCATAGAGGTATGATATGGTGAAAGACCACTTTCCCTAGTGCTGAAAAAAACTACACGAATCACGGAGATGACATGATAAACGATCCCCTGTCAATTCACACTCTCTCTCTTTTTCTAGACAAAGATGTATAAAAAGAGAGAGGGAGCGACGGGATACTTGAATGACGGAGGAGGGGAATCCGCAAGAGGGGGCGAGAGGAGCGGAGGGATGGAGAGAGAGAGGGAGAGGGGGGCGGGGGCGAGAGGAGCGGAGGGACAGAGAGAGAGAAAGAGAGAGAAAGACAGAGAGAGAGGGAGAGGGGGGCGGGGGCGAGAGGAGCGGAGGGACAGAGAGAGAGAAAGAGAGAGAAAGACAGAGAGAGAGGGAGAGGGGGGGGGCGAGAGGAGCGGAGGGACGGAGGGACGGAGAGAGAGAGAAAGACAGAGAGAGAGAGAGAGAAAGACAGAGAGAGAGGGAGTGGGGGGGGGGGTGAGTGTAGTGGAGGGGAATTGAATTGAAAGGTGGGAAGGGTTCAGCCTCCGTAGCGACAGCGACATGGGGTGTAATTGCTAATTGCGACGCGTACCTCTGGAATGGCGCGGCCGTTTGTGTGTCTCAGCTGGCGTTGTACGTCAGAAGGCTATTTCAGCCAGCGCTTTTATGAGGAAACCAGCCAGGTCGCTCAACATCCACCTTCGAAATACGACGTCCATCCATGACGTCGGGAGATGCCTTCGAATCCAGCCACTAGGGGCAACGGTGAGCAATATTAGCATCAAGTATGCTTGGGTTTTGCTAGGGTGTTGTGGACGGGGGTGGAGGTGGGGCGTGAACTCTGGCACAGAATTCGGAGACAGCAGCGGAGCAACCCAGGGTGTCCAAAACACCTCCAAATTTGACAATTGGAGCGACTTTGAAATTTAAAGTTCGGAGAAAGGTGGACAGACAATCAGCATCTGAAGTCAAATTGGTCAAACCGTGAGATCTTGTTGACACACACACACACACACCCCAGTCACACACCCTGATGGATTGAACCTAAATCCGATAAATTTACAATCACATCATCAAGGCCTCCTCTTTTATCCTTGGCTTTCACCTCACATTAGTAGCTGAGTGTGTGTGTGTGTGTGTGTCAACGTGTGTGAAATGTAATTTTAAATTGTGTGTGTGTGTGCACGTCCACAGACACACGTATTGCTCTCCGTCTCTGAGGGGTGAACGGGTCTGCTCAGGAGGCTCTCTCTTTAAACCACAGTTAATTACCCTCGGAATGTCTCACACCCTGCACAACAGGGGCCGCCACCGCCACCGTGTGTGTGTTTGTGGAGACATGGGACAGGGGCCACGGGGTAACACATATGCGTAAAAAACACACCCTATGACACCTTTACACACCATCCTGATCAGGCAGGGGGATAAGCCACAGACACACAGAATTATATGAGCACACACACACACACACACACACACACACACACATATATATACACAATCACCGCAGCACAAATTCACAAATAGATGCACACACACGCACACACACACACTCAGTAGGGGACATATTGACATGATTTGACAGATGATTTAAGTAAATGATTTTATAAGGAGATTAAAAGGAATTGAATTTACGATTCCCCTGATCCCTTCCTCCAGTGCTTCCATCTCCTCTACACAGAGAACAACAGAACGAGAGACGGACAGGAGAAGAAGAACAAATCAAATCCTCAACTTTTATTCAGGCTGGCTGGTTATATCAGAATGTGGTGGGATCTATAGAAGGAGGAGGCTGTCTCTGAGGCACGGACAGAGTTCTCCATTAGAAACCATTCATTCAAAAATGATAGACCTATTATTATAGTGGAGGGACTCTAATGTTCTAGTGGAAGACTTTATTATAATTGTAAAGCTAAAGTGAGAATTTATTTTAAACTGTAAATGCAAATATTAATCTTGTGTTTTCAATTTAATTACGGGCATAGACGGTATAATCCAGTCCAATCCCCCTAAAATCTAAACAGGCATATTCAGTTTGGTTCAATTGTTACTGTTGTAAAAAAATCCACATATGTTAAATCCATCACATTCGTGCTGGAAAACGCAAAATCAGGAAAGGAGCTCCAACAAAATACAATTTGGCAAGTGCTTAGAATGTATATTATTTCAAATGTCCTAAATATAAAATTGGAAAATAATCATCACATCTGATATGACTGTCCTAACGGCAGAACAACCAAGCAATGTGGCACACACACACACAAAAGAACCGGGCGCATTGTCGGTTCTGTGTCTTTTTGGAAATGTTGCATTCTCTAGCCCGAATGTGGCTTAACACATCAGTCTCATTCCAAACATTGAAAAGACATACTTAAAATTAACACCACGTTTTTTTTAAACGAGTCACATTCCAAACATTGAAAATCATATCCTTTATATAGCGCACCGAGTACATGCATAAGATACCACATACATCCGATGCAAAAACAAATGTATAACATTTCAATGTGCAATTTTTTTAAATTCAATCATTTATCTGGGAAATAGATACACAGCGATAAATCTAACGATATATCCGAAGTGTTCTGCAAAACACACAAGCCGTGAAAATACAACCTTCGCAGGTTCAGGAATCGGCCCAAGTCTTTTATTAAATCATTCCCCTATTCTTTCAATCAAAAAGCCCGGCACGACAATCTACCTTCAACATCCCCGTGACCTCTAGGAATAAACAACAACAACAAACACATTAAATCAATTCAAACTAACTAAGAGGGGAAAACCCTTAATGACATGCAAATGAAATGTATGTTCAGGCATGAAGCGAATATAATTATGATAATCGTCAAAATGGCACTTGTTGTTATTATTATTATCATTATCCATAATATATCAATTAGTATCCCACTCGTCAATGTCGACGTAGGAGGTGAGCGGGGAGCGAGCGGTGAGAGAGGTGAGTAATGACTATGAGTAAAGCCTGGGTACAGCTGGGACCAAGAGAGGGATTCGGACGGTGTGTTTCTCTATGTGAAGCGACTCTAACCCCGGATCACTAATGACACTGAGACAGGGGGGAAAACCCAGGCTAAAGCCCATCGCTGTAGACAGGAGAAAAGACTGTCTCCTGAATCGTCTGGTCTCCTTCATACTACACGTCCTTCGCCCTTTCGAAGCTCCTCTAGCTATATCTCAGTCACACCACTGCAATTCACACACTCCTTGCAAAATGCTCAAATACACTATACTCTCAAATACAATTCTCAAATATAATAAATCCATAAATACGTCATTTAGAAATAAATAATTGGGTCATTTTACACAAGGTTTCCGAAGACGAGAATATATATATACGGAATACGTATATTCCAAAGCTAGGGTTCTACACCCACCCGTATCCACCTTATAACACACACACTGTTCAAACACGACCCCACAAACACACACGTACAGAAAGTCGGTAGGCATGCAGGTAGAGTGGTTGGGTTGTGTACCTTCGCATTAACATGACCTTTCATTTCTCTCCTATGTAGATTACCAATCTAGCCATTCTTTCTCTCTATATTAACCTCCGGTCTGTCTGTGTGTGTGTGTGTGTGTGTGTGTGTGCGCGTGTGTGTGTGTATATAGTCTGTAAGAAGGCTGGAAAGCGAGGCTCCACTTTAGAAGCGTTATCAGCGTTCAGACACAGTCCAGGGCAGGGGGTCAAGAGTGCCATGGTTTCCTTTAGAAACACTCAAACAAAGTCAACTTGTCCAGCTCTCCTCTCTTCTCTTCAGCCTATCTATTGCTCTATTGTTCTCTCTTCATTCTACTCACTTTGCTTAAGGCCAAGTATTAACAAACAGAGAGAGGAGCGTGCGATTTGGGGAATATTTTTTTCTCTCCAAAACTAGGACTCCCCTTTAATTTACACGCCACACTTTAGGTAATTCTGTCACCTGGAACTCTCCTCAAATTTATTTGTGAAATGTAATTGACTAGACAGCTTAACTAAAACACTTATTTTATAGTCTTCTGGCGATCGTCACTGTTCTCTGGGTTGTGTGTCTGTAGACAGAGAGGTATATGGGAGTGATGCTCCCGATCCCTGATTCTGTATTTACATAAAACACTCGACACACACGATCCTCCGCCTGGCTGCTCCACCAGCCAGTTAATCTGCATTTTTAACGCTGTCCTTAACACAAGCCAAAAAGAGCAAAGCGCTAGCTAAAGGAGCAGCGTGTGTGTGTGTGTGTGTGCACGGTGTGTCCGTGCGGAGCGACGCAGCGCACTGTTGTCTCCGATGCCACGGCAGGGCCACATGCTGTGCTGGCCGTCTGAAATCCAAGCTCTCCTGGCATTTAAGAGCGCTTTCTCCTCCTCCTCCTCCCCCTGCCGCTTCTGTCCGTTCCCTCTCCCTCCTGGCCGCCCCCCTGCGCCCCCTCTCACTCTGTCGGCTGGCTGACGGACAGCCCTCACACACTCTGAACACACTGACCCCACCTAATAAACTAAGACTTAAACATCCCATACCACGCACACACGCTCTATTATACAGTGGATCATCAAGTAGTACGGCTCTCTGTGCTGGGATAGACATGCCAGAGTGTGTGTGTGTGTGTGTGTGTGTGTGTGTGAGCGAGAGAGTGTGTGTGTCCTACTCAGGTGGAGCGGCAGAAATTCAATTCCTCACGCTGAGTGAGAGCTCCTGTCTGTACCGCAGCCCAGCACCAGTAGACAGACGCATACTGTTACACTGTTACACACAGTCAAACAGACACATTTTCACACACTACCTGACAGTGGAAAGCAACCTTGACATTCTACCCGGCCACCTCCGCAGTATCACACGAAATAACACACACACACTCCTACTCTGACAAACGCGAGCACGGCACACACAGGCACACACAGGCACACACACAGTCAAAGGCATTCACAATGACAAGAGGTAAGGAAAGAAGTAGTAAAAAGGTCAAATTTACCTACTCTTGTTCAGAGTGTAGGGAGAAATACTCAGGAAGGGAAAGCTCTATGGAATCCATCTGCACACTGCCACCATAATGTGAGAAAGCCTCCTCTATAAATCAAAGTTTTTTTCTGCTCTCCTCCTCCTCTCCTGTCCTCCTCTCTCTCTCTTCTCTCTCGCTCCGATCTCTCTCTCTCTCCTCCTCTCTCTCTCTCTCTCTCTCTCTCTGTTCCTGTCAGAGCACTGCAATCAGGCACAGTGGTCCTCCGTGTGACAAGCCTATAGGCACAGCAGCCAGCTAGTTGGGACCAAAAGCTCCAGCACTCTTCTAATCAAGGACTTAAAGCCACGATTGGAGCTCATTAATATGTAGCAAGGCTTTGCATATGTAGTCCCTCTGGCCCATCCGGGCTGCTCATTGGTGGACGGGCGGCCAATGGCAGAGAGGCAGGGCTCGGTCTGCACGCACGGAGAGAGAGAGCAGCCGAGCAGGTGGAGAGTGGAGGGCAGAGACA
>NC_034187.2:36051538-36066538 GCF_002021735.2 Oncorhynchus kisutch
TCCTCTCGTCTCCCCTACACTCCTCTCAGTCTCTCCTCTCATCTCCCCTCCTCTCCTCTCAGTCTCTCCTCTCATCTCCCCGCCTCTCCTCTCAGTCTCTCCTCTCGTCTCCCCTCCTCTCCTCTCAGTCTCTCCTCTCAGTCTCTCTTCCCCTCCTCTCCTCTCAGTCTCTCCTCTCATCTCCCCTCCTCTCCTCTCAGTCTCTCCTCCCATCTTCTCCTCTCAGTCTCTCCTCCCCTCCTCTCCTCTCAGTCTCTCCTCTCATCTCCCCTCCTCTCAGTCTCTCCTCCCATCTTCTCCTCTCAGTCTCTCCTCTCCCTTTCCTCCTCTCCTCTCAGTCTCTCCTCTCGTCTCGTCTCCTCTCCTCTCCTCTCAGTCTCTCCTCTCCTCTCAGTCTCTCCCCTCTTCTCCTCTCAGTCTCTCCTCTCCTCTCAGTCTCTCCCCTCCCCTCCTCTCAGTCTCTCCTCTCCTCTCAGTCTCTCCCCCCTCCTCTCCTCTCAGTCTCTCCTCTCCTCTCAGTCTCTCCCCTCCTCTCCTCTCCTCTCCTCTCCTCTCCTCTCCTCTCCTCTCCTCTCCTCTCCTCTCCTCTCCTCTCAGTCTCTCCTCTCGTCTCCCCTCCTCTCCTCTCAGTCTCTCCCCCCTCCTCTCCTCTCAGTCTCTCCTCTCCTCTCAGTCTCTCCCCTCCTCTCCTCTCCTCTCCTCTCAGTCTCTCCTCTCGTCTCCCCTCCTCTCCTCTCAGTCTCTCCCCTCCTCTCAGTCTCTCCTCTCCCCTCCCCTCTTCTCCTCTCAGTCTCTTCTCTCCCCTCCTCTCCTCTCAGTCTCTCCTCTCGTCTCTCCTCCTCTCCTCTCAGTCTCTCCCCTCCCCTCCTCTCAGTCTCTCCTCTCCTCTCAGTCTCTCCCCTCCTCTCCTCTCAGTCTCTCCCCTCCTCTCCTCTCAGTCTCTCCTCTCGTCTCCCCTCCACTCCTCTCAGTCTCTCCTCTCGTCTCCCCTCCTCTCAGTCTCTCCTCTCATCTCCCCTCCTCTCCTCTCAGTCTCCCCTCTCCTCTCCCCTTCCCTCCTCTCCTCTCAGTCTCCCCTCTCCCCTTCCCTCCCCTCACCTCTTCTCCTCTCCTCTCCTCTCCTCTCAGTCTCTCCTCTCATATCTCCTCTTCTCCTCTCAGTCTCTTCTCTCCCCTTCCCTTCCCTCCTCTCAGTCTCCCCTCTCCTCTCCTCTCAGTCTCTCCTCTCCCCTTCCCTCCTCTCCTCTCAGTCTCTCCTCTCCCCTTCCCTTCCCTCATCTCAGTCTCTCCTCCCCCCCTCTTCTCCTCTCAGTCTCCCCTCTCCCCTTCCCTCCCCTCACCTCCTCTCCTCTCAGTCTCTTCTCTCCCCTCCTCTCCTCTCCTCTCAGTCTCTCCTCTCATCTCTCCTCTTCTCCTCTCAGTCTCTTCTCTCCCCTTCCCTTCTCTCCTCTCAGTCTCCCCTCTCCTCTCCTCTCAGTCTCTCCCCTCCCCTCCCCTCCTCTCCTCTCAGTCTCTCCTCTCCCCTCCCCTCCTCTCCTCTCAGCCTCTCCTCTCCCCTTCCCTCTTCTCCTCTCAGTCTCTCCTCTCCCCCCTCTCAGTCTCTCCTCTCCTCTCAGTCTCTCCTCTCCCCTTCCCTCTTCTCCTCTCAGTCTCTCCTCTCCCCCCTCTCAGTCTCTCCTCTCCTCTCCTCTCCTCTCCTCTCCTCTCCTCTCCTCTCCTCTCCTCTCCTCTCCTCTCCTCTCCTCTCCTCTCCTCTCCTCTCCTCTCCTCTCCTCTCCTCTCCTCTCCTCTCCTCTCCTCTCCTCTCCTCTCCTCTCCTCTCCTCTCCTCTCCTCTCAGTCTCTCCTCTCCCCTTCCCTTCCCTCCTCTCCTCTCCTCTCCTCTGCTCAAGTCTCTCCTCTCCCCTCCCCTCTTCTCCTCTCAGTCTCCCCTCTCCTCTCCCCTTCCCTCCTCTCCTCTCAGTCGCTCCTCTCCCCTTCCCTCCTCTCCTCTCAGTCTCTCCTCTCCTCTCCTCTCCTCTCCTCTCCTCTCCTCTCCTCTCCTCTCCTCTCCTCTCCTCTCCTCTCCTCTCCTCTCCTCTCCTCTCCTCTCCTCTCCTCTCCTCTCCTCTCCTCTCCTCTCCTCTCCTCTCCTCTCAGTCTCTCCACTCCCCTTCCCTCCTCTCCTCTCAGTCTCTCCTCTCCCTCCACCTCTTCTCCTCTCAGTCTCCCCTCTCCTCTCCCCTTCCCTCCTCCCAGTCTCTCATCTCCTGCCTAACTGAATACGGAGGGTCTTAAATATGCACTAGCCAACCACACCAACCACTCTGTCAATATGAGTCAATAACTGCTACACACACTCTCATTCAAACACACACACACACAGAGCTACGCAGCATTGCACAAATGTCACACAGGTCCTCCTTTGTCTCCTCGGAGTCATGTCTGTGTGACACGCACTCATGCAAGCACACACACAACCCCTCTTACACGAGTGCATAATCACAATGAAGGGAAAGCATGGATAAGTGTATGTATGGATGTAGGGTGGTGCCTTATTGTACACATTCGAGCAGTCGACTGCTGCTGTCGTGTGAGTGTGAGTGAGAGAGTGTGCATGTGACTGACCGCGTGTGAGTGTGTGTGCGTGCGTGTGTGTGAAATGTTAAAGACGATGATGACCCTGTGGTCGCAGGCTGTTGACATCTGTAGAGGAATTATCAGACCTGGGCTGACCAGGCATCAATCACAGCAGTCAATAGGCGAGGGCAAGTTCATTCAGGTCAGCTCTCAGACGGCTTGGTGTGTGTGTGTGCACGTGTGTGTGTTCTGAGTTACTTACAATGGTTCCCGGTAGCAAAGGAACACACAGTCTGAGCTTTAAAGCTTTTTTCCACCGTGCAGAGAGCAGGCTGCAGTTCACCATAGGATAGATAGAGGGCGCTATGGACTCTGGTCAGCCCACCATTCAGCCCACCAATGTACTGTGGCCAGGGGAGAGAGAGAGGAACATTTCCATTGAAATTCTATCCATTTGTACGTTTGAAATATGAAATATGAAGTTAATTTCAAACGTAATTTAAGTGCCTTTGCAAGAAGGTCTCTTTTTATGTAGTGTTGTGTTGTCTCTCTTGTTGTGATGTGTGTTTTGTCCTATATTTGTATTTCATGTATTTTTATATTTAATCCCAGGCCCCGTCTCCGCAGGAGGCCTTTTGCCTTTCGGCAGGCCGTCATTGGAAATAACAATTTGTTCTTAGCTGACTTGCCTAGTTAAATAAAATGTTTTAAAAAATAAAAAAAATAAATGACCCATAAAATTGGTGAATAAAATATGTACAAAAGGTCCTTATAACAACTGACACCGCTTTACCGATAGCAGACGGACAGATTGTCCAACCGTCTCAAGCACGCGGACACGAACACCGTGTCCATGCCATGCGGTGGTGGAGGTGGGGAGTGAGAGAGCGAGGGGCTACAGTAAGTGGTCTAATGGCCTAGCAGCAGGTACAATTGTCACATGAAGGAAAGGGCCAATTTCAAAGCCCTCCTGCCTAGCCCTGATATAACAACCTCACTGCAGGACCCACGGGACAGACCCTGTCTCTCTCTCTCTGTGTGTGTGTGTGTGTGTGTGTGCGTGCGTGTGTGTCAGACAGAAAGACATCATTATATCTCTAGGTGGACAGTGTGTAACTGGGGGAAATTAAAGGGTAGACAGTCGGACGGAACACATATTATTAGATACAAACTACATTTCTAGGTGAGTTGTTTGGTTGTTTACTGCGCGCGCGTGTGTGTGTGTGTGTGTGTGTGTGTGTGTGTGTGTGTGTGTGTGTGTGTGTGTGTGTGTGTGTGTGTGTGTGTGTGTGTGTGTGTGTGTGTGTGAGAGAGAGAGAGAGTGGGCCGAGATAACAGTGACAACACACTGGGGCATAAAACAATATGGAGATAGCAAACACATCAAAATACAGCTAAACGATAAGTAGACAAGGGAGTACAGTCTGTGTATACAGTATAATACATATCAGAATATACAGGGAGTACAGTCTGTGTATACAGTATAATACATATCAGAATATACAGGGAGTACAGTCTGTGTATACAGTATAATACATATCAGAATATACAGGGAGTACAGTCTGTGTATACAGTATAATACATATCAGAATATACAGGGAGTACAGTCTGTGTATACAGTATAATACATATCAGAATATACAGGGAGTACAGTCTGTGTATACAGTATAATACATATCAGAATATACAGGGAGTACAGTCTGTGTATACAGTATAATACATATCAGAATATACAGGGAGTACAGTCTGTGTATACAGTATAATACATATCAGAATATACAGGGAGTACAGTCTGTGTATACAGTATAATACATATCAGAATATACAGGGAGTACAGTCTGTGTATACAGTATAATACATATCAGAATATACAGGGAGTACAGTCTGTGTATACAGTATAATACATATCAGAATATACAGGGAGTACAGTCTGTGTATACAGTATAATACATATCAGAATATACAGATATACAAAACAATGTCCGGAACATAATAATGTACATTTCCAAATGACACAAACTGAAAAGTAAAATAATAGTAACACAATGTAATGGAATAACAGTAGTAATTTTTATATTTATATATATAGAGAGAGAGAGAGAGAGAGAGAGAGAGACAGAGAGAGAATTATGATTGAACAAAAAAAATGACTTTGATGATTTTTTAACATAATACAAGGGTTAAGTCGATAGATAGTGAGAATTTAGAAGTAATATGGCTGCCAAATGGTATATCACAGCTAGATATACAGCGCCTTCAGAAAGTATTTGCACCCCTTGACTGTTTCCACATTTTGTTGTGTTACAACCTGAATTGAAAATGGAATCAATTGAGATGTTACTGTCACTGGCTTACACACATAATACACCCCATAATGTCAAAGTGGAATTACGTTTTCCTCTTTTTATTTTACACATTTATTAAAAGTTTAAAGCTGAAATGTCTTCAGCCAATAATTATTCAACTCTATTAACTAGTAATACAAGTTGCATGGACTCACTCTGTGTGCAATAATAGTGTTGAACATTAATGACCACCTCATCTCTGTACCCCACACATACAATTACTGTATCTGTATGGTCCCTCAGTCGAGCAAGTGAATTTCAAACACATATTCAACTACAAAGACCAGGGAGGTTTTCCAATGCATCGTAAACAAGGGCGCCTATTGGTAGATGGGTAAAAAAAAGCAGACATTGAATATCCATTTCAGCATGGTGAAGTTAGTAACTCAGTTGCCGGTAGGAAGGAAACTGCTCAGGGATTTCTCCATGAGGCCCATGGTGACATTAAAACAGTTGCCGAGTTGAATGGCTGTGATAGGAGGAAACTGAGGATGGATCAACAACATTGTAGTTAGTCCACAATACTAACCTAATTGAAAAGAAGGAAGCCTTTACAGAATACAAATATTCCAAAACATACATCCTGTTCGCAACAAGCAATTCACTTTTTGGCCTGAATAGAAAGTGTTATGTTTGGGGCAAATCCAACACATTACTAAGTATCACACAAGCAAAGTAGTGGCCGAATCATGTTATGGGTGTGCTTGTAATTGTTAAAGATTGGAGAGTTTTTCAGGATAAAAAAAAAGCTTGAGGAATTTTGAAAAAATCATATTGGGCAATTGTTGCACAATCCAGGTGTGGAAAGCTCTTAGAGACTTACCCAGAAAGATTCAACGCTGTAATCACTGCCAAAGTTGCATCTACAAAGTATTGACTCAAGGGTGCTTTACAACTTGATTGGTGGTAAATTCAATTAACTGGACATGATTTGGAAAGGCACACATACCTGTCTATATAACATCCCACAGTTGACAATGCATGTCACAACCTAAACCAAGCCATGAGGTTGAAGGAATTCTCCAAACAGCTCTGAGACAGGATTGTGTCGAGGCACAGATCTGGGGAAGGGTACCAAAACATTTCTGCAACATTGAATGTTCCCAAGAACACAGTGGCCTCCATCATTCTTAAATGGTAGAAGTTTGAATCCACCAAGACTCTTCCTGGAGCTGGCCAGCCGGCCAAACTGAGCAATCTGGGGAGAAGGGCCATGGTCAGGGAGGTGACCAAGAACCCGATGGTCACTCTGACAGAGCTCTAGAGTTCCTTTGTGGAGATGGGAGAACCTTCCAGAAGAACAACCATCTCTGCAGCACTCCACCAATCAGGCCTTTATGGTAGAGTGGCCAGAAATAAGCCACTCCTCAGTAAAAGACACATGACATACCCCTAAAAGCACCGAAAGGACTCCCAGACCATGAGAAACAAGATTCTTTGGTCTGATGAAACAAAGATTGAACTCTTTGACCTGGATGCCAAGTGTCACATCTGGAGGAAACCTAGCACCTTCCCTACGGTGAAGCATGGTGGTGGCAGCATCATGCTGTGGGGATGTTTTTCAGCAGCAGGGACTGGGACAGTAGTCGGGATCGAGGGAAAGATTAATGTAGCAAAGTATAGAGAGATCCTTGATGAAAACCTGCTCCATAGTGCTCAGGACCTCAGGCTGGGGCGAAGGTTCACCTTCCAACAGGACAACGACTCTAAGCACACAGCCACGACAAGTAGCTTCGGGACAAGCCCAACCAGAGCCCGGACTTGAACCCTTTGCAGCAGCGCTCCCCATCCATCCAGACAGAGCTTGAGAGGATCTGCGGAGTGGAATGTGAGAAACTCCCCAAATACAGGTGTGTGGACGCACACACCACCACCCATACAAACACCACACACACCACCACCCATACACACACCACACAAACCACCACCCATACACACACCACACACACCACCACCCAAGCTTGTAGCATCATATCCAAGAAGACTTGAGGCAGTAATCGCTGCCAAAGGTGTTTCAACAAAGTACCGTGTACACGCGCGCACACACACACATGCACACACACACAAACACACGCACACAGAGGGATTTATTGACTGCTGCTGATATGTGATATGCTTTAGGGCATTAAGGTACCTTTTAGTCAGGTATTTGTAGATGGAATGGAACCGTTCGGAGTCTTATCTCTCCCTGTAATTAGGACTTCACCGACCTGATATCAGTTATACAGCTCTCTTTCTAGCTCGGCGGTTGTATTCGGCACGTCTGACAAATAAATAAATTGTATTTGATTAAGGTAAAAATCTACTCATGACATCTGATTCATTTGTAATTGACCAACGGCATTTAAGTACAGAGTAAATATACCTGTAACATTACTATAACTTCTTTGGACCTAACATGATCATCATCTAGTATTCCTAGATACACGGTAGAATGGTTGTACAGTACTAATGGGTACACAAATACCTTGTTCCACCCCCCACATGTAATGCATTTTACCAAACCTGCTGATAAGCCTGTTCAAATATGTTTTAACACAGAAACGTCAAAATCTCAAGGAAGCTTTGTTCTAACATGAAGTCACCTCCTACCCTGTCACCTCCCACCCTGTCGCCTCCCACCCTGTCGCCTCCCAACCTGTCGCCTCCCACCCTGTCGCCTCCCAACCTGCCGCCTCCCACCCTGTCGCTTCCCACCCTGCCGCCTCCCACCCTGTCGCCTCCCACCCTGCCACCTCCCACCCTGTCACCTCCCAGCCTGTCACCTCCCACCCTGTCAACTCCCAACCTGTCGCCTCCCACCCTGCCGCCTCCCACCCTGCCGCCTCCAACCCTGCCGCCTCCCACCCTGTCGCCTCCCACCCTGCCGCCTCCCACCCTGTCGCCTCCCACCCTGTCGCCTCCCAACCTGTCGCCTCCCACCCTGCCGCCTCCCACCCTGCCACCTCCCACCCTGTCACCTCCCACCCTGCCTCCTCCCACCCTGCCACCTCCCACCCTGCCGCCTCCCACCCTGCCACCTCCCACCCTGCCACCTCCCACCCTGTCACCTCCCACCCTGCCACCTCCCACCCTGCCACCTCCCACCCTGTGACCTCCCACCCTGCCACCTCCCACCCTGTCCACTCCCACCCTGTCGCCTCCCACCCTGCCGCCTCCCACCCTGCCGCCTCCCACCCTGTCACCTCCCAGCCTGTCACCTCCCACCCTGTCACCTCCCAACCTGTCGCCTCCCAACCTGTCGCCTCCCACCCTGCCGCCTCCCACCCTGCCACCTCCCACCCTGTCACCTCCCACCCTGCCTCCTCCCACCCTGCCACCTCCCACCCTGCCGCCTCCCACCCTGCCACCTCCCACCCTGCCACCTCCCACCCTGTCACCTCCCACCCTGCCACCTCCCACCCTGCCACCTCCCACCCTGTGACCTCCCACCCTGCCACCTCCCACCCTGTCCACTCCCACCCTGTCGCCTCCCACCCTGCCGCCTCCCACCCTGCCGCCTCCCACCCTGCCACCTACCACCCTGTCACCTCCCAGCCTGTCACCTCCCACCCTGTCACCTCCCAACCTGTCGCCTCCCAACCTGTCGCCTCCCACCCTGCCGCCTCCCAACCTGTCGCCTCCCACCCTGCCACCTCCCACCCTGTCACGTCCCAACCTGTCGCCTCCCACCCTGCCACCTCCCAACCTGTCACCTCCCACCCTGCCACCTCCCACCCTGCCACCTCCCACCCTGCCACCTCCCACCCTGTGACCTCCCACCCTGCCACCTCCCACCCTGCCACCTCCCACCCTGTCACCTCCCAACCTGTCGCCTCCCACCCTGCCACCTCCCACTATCAGACCCTTGAGGAAATGGTTGATAGCTGATTATGTTTCTGTTGAAAGGGAGCACTTCTAGAAAGCAATATACTTGTTTTAGAGCATGAAAAAATGTGCACAGTGATTAGATGATTACACTCAATGAACAGTTAATAACTGAATGTACGTACACCAACGCGAGGTGAACCAGACATGTCAAATCAATTCAATTCTTTTCAAATCAAAGACGTGAATTTGTCAGAAGCGTGGAATACGACAGCTGGCCATGCTGCTGTTCCAGTTTCAACTGACCTGAGCCCTAGGACCATGCCCCAGGACTACCTGACATGATGACTCCTTGCTGTCCCCAGTCCACCTGGCCATGCTGCTGCTCCAGTTTCAACTTCCACCTGACTGTGCTGCTGCTCCAGTTTCAACTGTTCTGCCTTATTATTATTCGACCATGGTGGTCATTTATGAACATTTGAACATCTTGGCCATGTTCTGTTATAATCTCCACCCGGCACAGCCAGAAGAGGACTGGCCACCCCACATAGCCTGGTTCCTCTCTAGGTTTCTTCCTAGGTATTGGCCTTTCTAGGGAGTTTTTCCTAGCCACCGTGCTTCTACACCTGCATTGCTTGCTGTTTGGGGTTTTAGGCTGGGTTTCTGTACAGCACTTTGAGATATCAGCTGATGTACGAAGGGCTATATAAATAAATTTGATTTGATTTGATTTGATTTGACCGCTGTAGGTAGACCTTACAGGGAAATCGACAGGTGTAGGTAGACCTTACAGGGAAATCGACAGGTGTAGGTAGACCTTACAGGGAAATCAACAGGTGTAGGTAGACCTTACAGGGAAATCGACAGGTGTAGGTAGACCTTACAGGGAAATCGACAGGTGTAGGTAGACCTTACAGGAAAATGCTTCCTTATACGCCCTTAACCAACAAATGTACAGTATATCTACCGTAGTCTACTCTATACTCTATGGTCACTTCAAGCAAGGCTTAGCAGAGAGGTGACAAATCCTAAAAGCTAAAGTGAATCTCCTCCTGTCTCTCTGGGTGTCATATTGTATCCACAGGCAGGCATCTCTCCACACACCTTTCCTTTCCCACGCCTCCTAAGGACCTGGTGCCAACTTTCCATCTGTCTACGTCCTCCCCTGATTGGGTCGGGTCGACGACGAGGGCCCCTGGCCCATCTGGTGTGAGTGTGAATGTGTGGATGTATGGGTGTGTGTGTGTGTGCGTGTGTGTGTGTGTGTGTGTGTGTGTGTGTGTGTGTGTGTGTGTGTGTGTGTGTGTGTGTGTGTGTGTGTGTGTGTGTGTGTGTGTGTGTGTGTGTGTGTGTGTGTGTGGATGTATGGGTGGTGGTGTGTGCGTCCACCTGATGAGCTCCAGAGAGAGAGGGGGATGTGAGAGGACAGAAAGGCCCAGGCCGGAGCAGCAGCTGCTGGGTAAATCTGCTGGGTTTAGGGGGGCTTTCTGGAGCCTGTCACCGCCATCAGTAACCTTTGGTGGAGGGCTCAAACACACACACACACACGATAATATGTGTGTGAATCTGTAAGTGGGACACTGGGGCATGTGATCGAAGTCTACGGAACGTCCTTCTGACAACACGTGGAGGTCAGAGGGATTCTCACTGCCCTGCATGGATAGGTGTGTGTGTCTGTATGTGTGTGTGTCTGTATGTGTGTGTGTGAGGCCTGAAAAAGCAGGGACGTTGGCCGATCATAACTGTTCCCAAGCTCTAGCTGAAGGAAAACTAGCCTGGTGCTGAAGTGTGTGTGTGTGTGTTATCTCTCTGAATTACCACATACCCAATGGTCAATGGACTGTGTGTGTTTATACATACCAATGACAACTGGCTAGGACACACAGACATACAGACACACACACACACACAAGCGAGTGTTAGCCCTGAGGCCTTGTTGACCTCCTATCTCCCTGTCCATCCCTTGTGACCTCATCAAAAGAGGACAGGACAGAAGTAGAGCGTTGGGCGGGACGGTGAGCTGCGACTGCTGACCTCATCAAAAGTGGACGGCCAGGGCAGCGGGGCAGGCTGGAGGAGTGGACGTGACCCCATCACAAGGGGACGTGGTGCAGGGGTGGGTCAGCGCTGCCTTCCACTGATCATCTCCCTATAGAATGATAGAATAGAATGATATGCTTCTCTAATCTATTTTCTTTTATTCTATTCTATTCCGGGACTCGTTAAGGCGTTAAGTTTGCAATTTCGTCACGTAGAAACTGGCGCACGGGCATTTCTCAGCCGTAACGCCTTGTTCTGCAAGTTACCTGTCTTATATCAGCTCGCTTGCGCTCAGATGGGAGGGGTGGAAATATTTGAGGTGTCCTTAATAACATGATCCAAAGTGTTAATTAATTTCAGGCAGCGCAGATGGAGATATTTAAGGCCAAACAAAAGCTGTTCTTAGCGGTAAAGCAGTTGATTATGACATGAATTTGGGCACTGCCCATACGCACATGGAAAATGTGGTTTTGGTGCCTGTGTACTTCGTATTTTGAAACATAAAAAACTTACGTTTTTCCCATTTTGTTCAATTTGATTAAAAAAAACAAGCATTCATCCTCTCAAATAATACTTTTTTTTTTGTCTGCCCAATGCGGTCGCAAAAGAAGTCAAGGCTGTCGATAAAGGGTTTGGCTCCTGAAACCGCTTGGAAATACATCTTAATCACCAAAGCTTTATTCAAATATCAAGTTTGAGAGGAGTAAAACAGTGAGCTGACAGTCCATTTTTTTGATCTATTCATTGTAGGCAGGCCCACATCATTTCAGCCGTGCAGGATGCCCATCATGCTGATCGTGAAACGAGAGACGAGAACCTCGGTGAATACCCGGTGAACCTCGTATTTAAAAGTTATCTGTAACCTGTAAAAATGGCTCGTTTTCTGGTTCACATGTTCAAAACCCAAGCTCTGCCTTAGTCCTACCACAACGAAGGCTGGTTCAACAGCAATGACTTTGCACTTTTTATACTGCCGATTTTATGATATCATTACATTTTTACATGTATTTATACTTGTATTTATTCTTGCCTGTTTTTCATCAAATGTTATTACAACCAAACGTATTATAATGGTTCACCTTCCTGGTATTATGGTGACAACGTCCGTGGGGCGCTTGCAATGCAACTTCTGGAGACGTGTGAATGCGATCTGATCTGTAAAGAAGGTTCTGCATATGTTCCTCAAATACAGGCATATTTGGGAGCAGTATAACAGTGAGTAGTGGACATTCTCCCTTTCTACTGTCCAACTACAGTGAAACGTTTGGATGTGCTTAAAACCCTCCATGGTCAGTGATGTTATGATGCTACATGCCCACGGGAGAAATGAAGTTTATTTTTCTATGTTGCTGTTTCGTTTAGTTTAGAATTTGATTAAAATTCTTTACAAAAAAATGTTTAGGCCTTATCAATCATTTATTTCATCTTGCTTACTGAAAATATTTGTCATGTCCATGCTCAGCCATAATGCAATTTACAGTAGGCCTAGCCCCTATATCAGTGTAAATGCTATTTAAGCCATGCAATTACTGAGAACAATGTGGACTGCAAATGGGTTCACGTTAATATATTTAGCTAAGATAGTTCTACATTTTGTTACTTTGTTTCTGTAAGTCATTCAACAAACGAAAACGGACTAACATTGGAATTGGAGTTGATTGAATTGACACTGAACTCATCACAAAGTTAAAAACAGAAGATGTCAAAGATTGAATTACAATGAATTCTGTCATCATGGTGTGTGTGTGTGTGTGTGTGTGTGTGTGTGTGTGTGTGTGTGTGTGTGTGTGTGTGTGTGTGTTTCAGTCCAGACTAGCACTAGTGTACACACAGCTCCTCAGGCGTGGGGAAAGAATCTCAATCATTTCAGTCTAGCCTTTTGGGATGGTGTGTGTGTGTGTGTGTGTGTGTGTGTGTGTGTGTGTGTGTGTGTGTGTGTGTGTGTGTGTGTGTGTGTGTGTGTGTGTCTGTGTATGTGTTAGTGTGTGTGTGTGTGTGTGTGTGTGTGTGTGTGTGTGTGTGTGTGTGTGTGTGTGTGTGTGTGTGTGTGTGTGTGTGTGTGTGTGTGTGTGTGTGTGTGTGTGTCTGTGTATGTGTTAGTGTGTGTGTGTGTGTGTGTGTGTGTGTGTGTGTGTGTGTGTGTGTGTGTGTGTGTGTGTGTGTGTGTGTGTGTGTGTGTGTGTGTGTGTGTGTGTGCTCTGAACATGGCAAACCATTGGGCCGTGGAAAGACACCATCACTTCTACGGGATTTTCTAACCTGACATACACACACTAACACACACACTAACACACACACACACTAACACACACACACACACTAACACACACACACACTAACACACACACACACTAACACACACACAAACGGACACGTAGACAACACACCCACAGCCAGGGGCCTCAGAGCTCCCAGTGGTTGATGCCTCAGACAAATAGACCGAGACAGAGAAAGAGAGAGAGAGAGAGACAGAGAGAGAGATACACAGAGAGAGAGATACAGAGAGAGAGAGGGAGAGAGAGATACAAAGAGAGAGAGAGATACACAGAGAGAGAGATACACAGAGAGAAATATTCAGAGAGCAACGCAAGAGAACGAGACCTTGGACCTTCACCAGTCCACCTCTAACCTGACTTTATCACCTGTGTGCAGCTGGCAGAGGGCTCCTGAGGTAACGCACAGGGAACAAGAGCCTCTGTACTGTGTTCATGATTCATAATGGATGTACAGTATATTTTTGTTGACAGTATAGTATAGCTACACAAGGCAACTCAACTCTGCTGTTCCAGCAAGTAAAGAAAATACCATATGGGGGAAATAAACGTGTGTGTTTGTGTGTTTTATTATTTACTCTAATTATTCTCTCCTGGGAGGATCAAAAGGCCTTCTAAAAAGCCTTACATTCAAAGATGTGTGAAAATATACCAATGGAAGGAACAAAAGTAATTCCCCAAAATCAAACGTGTTACAATATGTTTGGAAATATCGCCACTGGCAATGGTAATGGCTCAGGTGTAAACTCTTGAAAATAATCCAAAATAATTAATTGACTTACTATGACAATCTGGTCAGTCAAACGAAGAGTTCTTCAGAGAGAGATGGAACTAGTTTAAGTTCTCCAACAATGTGTTTGAGGCTTTAGCTCAGTGGGCAAACATAGTCTAATGTAAAGCAGGTGACACAAGTTCAATACCTGGCCAGGTATACTCAGACACATACCACATCCCATTCCATCATCTCATTTGAAAAGAATACAATTTCCTTGCCCCTCATACACACCTACCCCTCTTCTCCTCTCTCTCTCAGGTTTGATAGCACATTTTCCCTCCCATAAATGAGAAAAGAGAAGTAATTATGTTGTCTGTGTCTCTGCTGGGGTGCTGGGTTTGTAAAGGAGTCCAATAGGTGAGAGGATACGCTGCCTGTAATTATGTTGGTTTGAAACAGAACATGAGTGGCCTATCCCAGAGGGATTAGGCCCCAGCTCTACTCTCTGTTAATGCAACACAAATGTATGCCAGGGAAAGAAAACACACGCACGCACACACGCACGCACGCACACACACACACACACACACACACACACACACACACACACACACACACACACACACACACACACACACACACACACACACACACACACACACACACACACACACACACACACACACACACACACACACACACACACACACACACACACACACCCCAACGCCCAATTTATTCAACTACCGCACAAGCCAAGTGAATAATTCCACTAATAATAAAGATTGGAGGAAGCAGAGAGGGAGGGAGGGAGGGAGGGAGGGAGGGAGGGAGGGAGGGAGGGAGGGAGGGAGGGAGGGAGGGAGGGAGGGAGGGAGGGAGGGAGGGAGGGAGGGAGGGAGGGAGGGAGGGAGCCTACAGTAATAAGAGAGGATCAGTCGAGAGGTTCTCAAGGACAACAGAAAAGGAAGTTTATGTAGTTAAATCAAATTAATGGGTTTGGCTGCTGCGTGGTGTGTTTGTGTGTTTGATTTGCCAGGCGTGTGTGTGTCTGTGCCTGCATGTCTCACTGTGTATGTGTGTCTGTGCCTGCATGTCTCACTGTGTGTGTGTCTGTGCCTGCATGACTCCCTGTGTGTGTGTGTGTCTGTGCCTGCATGTCTCACTGTGTGTGTGTCTGTGCCTGCATGTCTCACTGTGTGTGTGTCTGTGCCTGCATGACTCCCTGTGTGTGTGTGTGTGTCTGTGCCTGCATGTCTCAC
>NC_034187.2:36069038-36071538 GCF_002021735.2 Oncorhynchus kisutch
TGTGTGTGTGCCTGCATGACTCCCTGTGTGTGTGTGTGTGCCTGCATGACTCCCTGTGTGCGTGTCTGTGCCTGCATGACTCCCTGTGTGTGTGTGTGTGTGCCTGCATGACTCCCTGTGTGTGTGTGTGTGCCTGCATGACTCCCTGTGTGTGTGTGTGTGTGTGCCTGCATGACTCCCTGTGTGTGTGTGTGTGTGCCTGCATGACTCCCTGTGTGTGTGTGTGTGCCTGCATGACTCCCTGTGTGCGTGTGTGCCTGCATGACTCCCTGTGTGTGTGTGTGTGCCTGCATGACTCCCTGTGTGTGGGTATATTAGTTCTTATTTTCCTACCACTGTCTTTGTTGGTGGGTCTTCGTTCCTTTACCAATACACTGTCTCCCCCTGTATCCCCCTGTATCCCCGTTGCTCCAGAGACCAAGGGGAGCATGGTGACTCTTGTATCCAGGGAGGGAGAGGGGCAGGCAGGCAGAGAGAGGAGGCCAAGGGGCCTGGATCACTAAGGCCATGTCAGATACAAACCAGAGAACAACAAGCTGTTATTTACCTCTTCAGACTGTACCAGCTTTGTAACCAGGGCAGTCATTTCCTTCCAGCCCTGACAGGCTTAAATATGACCCATATTCAAGTTATATAAAGCAAAATATCCCTAAGAACGGGACAGATTGTGATTTTATCGCAGTAGTAATCTGATATACTGTATATCCCACCAGGTCATTGCTTTTCAGTATATGAACCTGTAACTACAAACAGCAGTATAGAATAACACATGGAGAGTTGGTGAGAGCAGAGTGGAGAGGCCTAGACCTGCAGATACATCAACAATAAACAGATTCCTCCACCACTGTCTAATGATGTGTGTGAGGAATCACTGAAAGGACAATGTGTGTGTGTGTGTATCTGTGTTCACCCCTGTGCCCATGTTGAGTCTGTTTAATGGTGTGTGTGGGAATAGTCACTTAAACTGGTCGCTTCCACTGTCTGGGGAGTCTCTGGCAGTTAGGGTGGGGGGTGGGTGTATCTCAGCCTTGGGATGTCACTGTAACAGCACACACACACACACACTGTCCACCCTCACCCCAATACAGAAAGATAGACTTGACAATAACACAGCAACACGATCCATCTGTTGGACTGCTAGGAATTTATAGTTGGCCCAATGATTGCTTTGCAGGACTTGATGGCTGTAAATTGCACGCCATTTGGTAAATGTGGGTAGTTAGAAGTATACAAGTAATTATTTCAGCTTGTACTGATTGAGACATAATTCCAACACGGCCCCTGAAAATGACAGCATTCGAAACAACTCCGTTATAATTTCCCGGGAATACTAATTACAATCGGGGGATGGGGGAGTTTTTATGTGCTCCAACCAATGGGGCAAAATAATTAAACTGTCAGGGAAATAAATATGCATAAACAGGCCATAATTTCAGGGCACGCAGCACCTTGTCATCCGCTAACTTTTTTGTGGTGAAAAACAAAAGCCGCTACGGAGGACAAGACACACTCACACACGCCACTTTAGTTGGCACTTGAAGGGTAAAAAAAAAAATAATAATTGAAACTTTTTTTTTCAATTGTGCATTCAGAGCCTTGAATGCAGACGGACCACAACCGCTCACTACACTACCTTACTATGCAACTAAGACGTGTGTGGACCTCAGTAAGGATGATCCTCACTCTCTTTTGGCCCAAACTTTAGCTGAAACTCGACTGCACAAACCAACACTCAATAGGTCTCATTTATCAATCGTGAGCAGTTCGAATTTATGCACAAAATGAACAATACATCTCAGCCAGGCTTTGTGCCTTATTCATAATGGCAAATATACATATTTCTACGTAAATGTTGATAAATGAGTTCCACTGGGACATAGAAATTGTCCTTTTTGGAAGACGGCTTTATCCAAAGTGACTTAAAGTTAACATACACGACATGACCAAAAGTCATGGCATTAATATGGATTTGGTCACCCTTTACTGCTATAACATCCTCCACTCGTCTGGGAAGGCTTTCCACTACATGTTGGAGCATTGCTGTGGGGAATAGATGTTGGAGCATTGCTGTGGGGAATAGATGTTGGAGCATTGCTGTGGGGAATAGATGTTGGAGCATTGCTGTGGGGAATAGATGTTGGAGCATTGCTGTGGGGACTAGATGTTGGAGCATTGCTGTGGGGAATAGATGTTGGAGCATTGCTGTGGGGAATAGATGTTGGAGCATTGCTGTGGGGAATAGATTTGGAGCATTGCTGTGGGGAATAGATTTTGGAGCATTGCTGTGGGGAATAGATGTTGGAGCATTGCTGTGGGGAATAGATTTTGGAGCATTGCCATGGGGAATAGATTTTGGAGCATTGCTGTGGGGACTTGCTTCTATTCTAGTCAGGCACTGATGTTGGTCGATTAGGCCTGGCTCACATTCAGCGTTACAAATCATCCCAATGTTGTTCGATGGGGTTGAGGTCAGGGCTCTGTGCAGGCCAGTCAAGTTCCT
>NC_034187.2:36076538-36080620 GCF_002021735.2 Oncorhynchus kisutch
ACGGAATACCAAGTATGACATGATAAGATACATACCGATATGCTTTTACATACTGTATTTAGAAGTAGAGGGTTCAGGGTTCTCAATGGACCCTGAAAATGACAAGAATCAAGAATGATTGAAAAATGCCTTACTTAAAGTAACTGTCCAGTGTTTCCAGATTTCTGTGAAATATGACCTATAATTGATTACAATATGAGTGAAATTGTTTTCCTTCCAACAAATTGTAATTAAGTATGTTAAAAAGCAGCTTGTTGAAATGGTGTGGGCGTACCCCAACAACAAAATGGTGTGGGAATACCCCAACAACAAAATGGTGTGGGAATACCCCAACAACAAAATGGTGTGGGAATACCCCAACAACAAAATGGTGTGGGAATACCCCAACAACAAAATGGTGTGGGAATACCCCAACAACAAAATGGTGTGGGAATACCCCAACAACAAAATGGTGTGGGAATACCCCAACAACAAAATGGTGTGGGAATACCCCAACAATAAAACAGTGTTTATTTTTTATTTATTTCACCTTTATTTAACCAGGTAGGCGAGTTGAGAACAAGTTCTCATTTACAACTGCGACCTGGCCAAGATAAAGCGCAGCAATTTGACAAATACAACAACACAGAGTTACACATGGAATAAACAAAACATAGTCAATAATACAGTAGAACAAAAGAAAACAAAAAGTCTATATACAGTGAGTGCAAATGAGGTAAGTTAAGGAAATAAATAGGCCATGGTGGCGAAGTAATTGGGCGTACCCCAACAACAAAATGGTGTGTGCGTGCGTGCGTGCGTGTGTGTGTGTGTGCGTGCGTGCGAGTGTGTGAGTAGAGTGTGTGTGTGTAACAACCACCCCTCTCAGAAACAAAAACAACCACTTAGACATGAACAGCAGCGCATGGGAGCCATCAATATTTCATTCAGGTGTGTCGAAGAAAAGAGGAGATAGTGAGAGAGGGAGGGAAAAACATGAAAGGAGGAACGAGGAGAGCCCTAAACACTGAGACAGGTTCATGACTGGCGGAGGAGAAGAGAGAGAGGAAGAGGGAGAGAGAGAGGAAGAGGGAGAGAGAGAAAGAGGGAGAGAGAGAGAGAGAGGGAGAGAGAGAGAGAGAGGGAGAGAGAGAGGAAGAGGGAGAGAGAGAGAAAGAGGGAGAGAGAGAGAGGGAGAGAGAGAGGAAGAGGGAGAGAGAGAGAAAGAGGGAGAGAGAGAGAGAGAGGGAGAGAGAGAGGAAGAGGGAGAGAGAGAGGAAGAGGGAGAGAGAGAGAGAGAGAGAGAGAGAGAGAGAGAGAGAGAGAGAGAGAGAGAGAGAGAGAGAGAGAGAGAAAAGGCTTGGAAAGAGAATCGGTGAGTGTTTGTGTGGGGGTGTTTGTGTGTGTGTTGGCACACAGCTTGTGTGTGGTACTAGAGGGGAACACAAGCCCAGTGGGGGTGTAGCAGAGGGGAACACAAGCCCCAGTGGGGGTGCTGCAGAGGGGAATTGAGCAGAGCGTTCTGTGTGCTTTCACCACTGCTAGAACCTCTGACACACCAGCCTAATCTGGAGTTTAAATCAATGACGTGTCCAAAACCATAATTGCCACTCCTAAACTGCTTCAACTGCAATATGCTTTCAGCAGAAGCCTATCCGCAGCAGAATTACGCCCGGCAGTGTGTGTGTAGGTGCGTGTGTGTGTGTGAGTGCGCGTGTGTGTGTTGCAGCATGGGTTGGATTAAGAGCATTTTCTCATTATGCCAGTGTCTGAGTGAACACACTTCCACGGTAAAAAGTGCCACTCACATTGTTTTACGCCCCTTGTCCCAGACGACACCACTCACACACACACACACACACACACACACACACACACACACACACTTGGGGCAGAGAGCAGAGAGAGCCTTTTACCATCCACTTCTATTCAGACATATACAAGTCTTACACAAGTAATTTACCAGAGATATTACTCTGAAGATTATTCTGTCTACTGGCGTCAGTAGTGGGATCCAACCCAAGCACAAAGGTAAGTCTTCGGCATATGGCTGAACGTAGCCTCCTGTACTGTACTATACAATCCGATGACTGGGAGTGAGAACAAATTCTCATTTACTACAGAGAAACACTGAGAGGGGAAAATCCTACACCACTCTCTAATGACAGACCCTTCTTTAGCATCTTGCATGTTCCTCTCCAACCTACCACCACCCTGCAATTAGTCAAATTACTGACACAATGAGAAGCAGGGTGGACACTTATCAAGTTGATCACCTACAACCCCAGTTGCTGTTTGTGAGTCTGTGTGTGGTGTGTATATGTGTGTGAGTTTGTGTGTGTGGTGTGTATGTGTGTGTCTCAGAGTCTTGACTTGTATAGAGCGAGTCATTCTGCCAGATGATTGGACGTGTCACGTCGCCTTGGGCCAATTACCTCCTGAATCTGGTCACAGCCTGCCGAGAGAGCTAATTACACACTGTTAAGCCTTGGTGTGTGTGTGTGTGTGTGTGTGTGTGTGTGTGTGTGTGTGTGTGTGCGCGTGCACGTGCGGGCGTGCGTGCGTGTGCGTGCACGTGCGCGTGCGGGCGTGCGTGCGTGCGTGCGTGTGTGTGTGTGTGTGTGCGTGTGCGTGTGCGTGCACGTGCGTGTGCATGCGTGCGTGTGTGTGTGTGAGAGTGGCATGTGAGATGTATGACCTGCTCAGCACTATTCTAATCATCCCGGTGTTGTGAATTGATCCTAGTGAATGAAACAATAGCAATGACAATAAATAACAAATAGGTCCCTCGAACTCTAGATTCTCTGATTTTGGAGAGCCACTTTCCCTTTAGTCTCATAAACTTTCTCTCCCTCCTTCATTATCCCTCTTCCAACCCCCGTCTCTCCTCCTCTATCCCTCTATCCTTCTCTTAAATCCATCATTAATCCCTTCAATTAATTTATTCTAGTGTTCCTGTCTATCTCGCTCCTCTCTGTAGCGTTAGCTCTCTGTGGCTTTAGCCTGATGATTTAATGTAGCTACTTAGTCCTGGAGGCCTAGCTAAGTGAGGGGCTGCATGCTCTCCTGCCTTCCCCTTCCCAAATCTACAATCCCCAGCCCCCCCCTCTAACCTAAACACATCTCAAGAGCCCAATTCAGATTCACCCCCCACCCCTCCTCCCTTCCAGCTGAAGTGTGCACTCGTTCACCCGCCATGTCTGTATTTCCTACACCAATCCAATTCCACCAATCTGGATTGGGCTTGTGGGACATTGTGATGTTCTGTTTCCTGTGGGTATCTATGGGTCTAAGTTTAAAACCCTACCGACATTGTGATGTTCTGTTTCCTGTGGGTATCTATGGGTCTAAGTTTAAAACCCTACCGACATTGGAGGACATGACAGTCTCAGTGCAGTGGGGGGTAGAGAGCCGTGTGTGTGTATGTGTGTGTGTGTGTGTGTGTGTGTGTGTGTGTGTGTGTGTGTGTGTGTGTGTGTGTGTGTGTCTGTGTGTGTGTGCGTGTGTGTAACCTGCCAGTCTGTGTTAGCCTGAACTGATCCTCCATTAGCCCGAGCCAGCAGTTTCCTTAACGCCGACAACACACTCACACACTCCCTGTCAGCCTGTCACCTGGACACACACAGAGACCGGAAAAAAAAGTCCCATCCACAACAAAGTCAGAATGCAACGTAACATTTAAAAAAAATATATATATATATATTAGTCTCTTTTTATGTGAAGATAAAATAAAAACACATTTCACCTTGAACATATTCACCCCTCCAACGAACATCAATCATCAAAACTGCTGAAATAAGAATGTAACCGAATCTCTTGTTATAGTTACACAAATTAATTAGGATCAGAAAGATTACACACAACACTAAAAACGTAGTCGGCTAAATCAAACCTCAATGACACAATGACATCCACTGGCCTGACCCTATGAGAGGGGAATAGAGAGAGCGAAAGGTAGAGAGAGAGGAGAAATAGTGTGAGGATGATAGGAGAAGAGAGAGAGAGAGAGAGGGAGAGAGAGAGAGAGAGGGGGAGGGAAAGAGGGGGAGGGAGAGAGGGAGAGAGAGAGAGAGAGAGAGAGAGAGAGAGAGAGAGAGAGAGAG
>NC_034187.2:36080720-36095720 GCF_002021735.2 Oncorhynchus kisutch
TTCTCTCTCCCCCTCTCTTTGAGATTGAGATAGCAAGGTGGATTTGGATCAGAAACCCATGAAGGGAGAAAATTCCTTTCATCCAGTTGATGTGCTGGTCCTGGCCACTCAGCTAAAACATCTCAGTCACAAACCCCGTCTGTCTGACACCTCCTCACTGCACCTCTAACTAGCAGTCATAGACAACTCCTCTACCATTCCCAGTTCCAGCTAACACATATCATTCAGAGATGCACTGAGTGTCCAAAACATTAGGAACATGACACAGACTGACATAGACTGACCAGGTGAATCCAGGTGAAGGCTATGATCCTTTTGCTGTTACCTGTTAAATACACTTCAATCAGTGTAGATGAAGGGGAGGATAAATAAGGATTTTTAAGCCTTGAGACAATTGAGACATGGATTGTGAATGTGTGCCGTTCAGAGGGTGAATGGGCAAGACAAAATGTTTATGTGCCTTTGAACGGGGTTGGATAGTAGGTGCCAGGCGCACCGGTTTGAGTGTGTCAAGAACTGCAACGCTGCTGGGTTTTTCATGCTCAACAGTTTCCTGTGTGTATCGGGAATGGTCCACCACCCAAAGGATATCCAGCCAACTTGACACAACTGTGGGAAGCATTGGAGTCAACATGGGCCAGCATCCCTGTGGAACGCTTTCGACACCTTGTAAAGTCCATGCAACGACGAATTCAGGCTGTTCTCAGTGAAAAAGTGGGTGCAACTCAATATTAGGTAGGTGTTCCTGATGTTTTCTACACTCAGTGTATATAGGTCTACCTCACATTCTTTACCGCTACAGTTGAAACATCTCCTCTATTCCTCTATTCCTCTATTCCTCTATTCCTCTATTCCTCTATTCCTCTATTCCTCTATTCCTCTATTCCTCTATTCCTCTATTCCTCTATTCCTCTATCCGTCAGTTACAGTAAAAATATATAGATGTTTTCCATAAACAGTCAACTCAGTTACATACCTCAGTCAGAATGTTTATGTGTGTCTCTGCGTGTGTGTTTGCATGTGTACGCAAAGATGCGTGTCTGTGTGTGTGTGTCTGTCTGTCTGTCTGTGTGTGTGTCTGCGTGTGCGTGTGCATGTGTGTGTGTGTGTGTGTGTGTGTGTGTGTGTGAGTCTGTATGTGTCTGTCAGTGAGATAGGGAACAGGGCTGTGTGTGTGTGTGTTTACAAACTGCTTACATGAACTCACTAGGCTGTTACTTTGCCAATCATGCTCTGAGTCAATGGGGATTTCACACCTGTCACTCATAGAGAGTGTTAGACCTGCTTCCATGGAACCACAGACAGGCTGGGAACAATGATGAGTGCTGGTATAGCGCGTATATACAAACACAAACACACACATATAACCCTGATAATATGTATGTTTTGATTTGTGATTTCATTATTTGAAGATGATTTGATGATTTTTGTGATTTGGAGACTTGAAGTGAGATTTACCGATTTGACTATTTGGATGTTGCCTTATAAATCCTGGGTCCTGCCTAAATTGATGTGTTGGCTTTACACCATTGCAATATAGATGTCACATTTAACGTTGCAGAAACAGAGAATAGGCTATGATCAAACAATACAGGTCTGGGAGCCTAGCATCTCTGCTTGTCTTGCTGTCTCCTGCACTCCCTCTCTCCTCCCTCTCTCCTCCCTCTCTCTCTCTCCCTGCTGTATCTCTCTGTCTGTCTCTCTCCCCCTCTCTTTTTCTCTCTCTCTCCCGGTGGACAGCTTTTGCTTGTGAGGGAAAATCTAATTCTGAGAGAAGAACGCTAATAAGCTTAGAGACAGATGAGCAATCTCTCAAGTCTGTGTGTGTGTCAAATCAAATCAAATCCAATTGTATTGGTCACATACATGTGGTTAGCAGACGTAATTGTGAGCACAGCGAAGTGCTTGTGCTTCTAGTTCCCAACAATTCCACATGAACTACCTAATACACACAAATCTAAGTAAAGGAATAAGAATATGTACATATAAATATATGGATGAGCAATGACAGAGCGGCATAGGCAAGATGCAGTAGATGGTATAAAATACAGTATATACATATGAGATGAGTAATGAGTAAAATCATTATTTAAAGTGACCACTGATCCATTTATTAAAGTGGCCAATTCAAGTCTGTTAGTGATGGCTGTTTAACAGTCTGATGGCCTTGAGATAGAAGCTGTTTTTCAGTCTCGGGTGGTTGTTGTCCTTGATGATCTTTTTGGCATTCCTGTGACATCGGGTGCTGTAGGTGTCCTGGAGGGCAGGTAGTTTTCCCCCTGTGATGCATTGTGCAGACCGCACTGCCCTCTGGAGAGTCCTGCGGTTGTAGGCGGTGCAGTTGCTGTACCAGGCGGTGATACAGCCCAACAGGATACTCTCAATTGTGCATCTGTAGAAGTTTGTGAGGGTTTTAGGTGACAAGCTACATTTCTTCAGCCTCCTGTCCACCCACACCACGCTGTCTGTTTGGGTGGAACATTTCAGTTAGTCCGTGATGTGTATGCCGAGGAACTTGAAACTTTCAGCCTTCTCCACTGCCTCGTCGATTGGATAGGGGGGTGCTCCCTTTGCGTTTCCTAAAGTCCACGATCATCTCCTTTATTTTGTTGACGTTGAGTAAGAGGTTGTTTTCCTGACACACAGAGTGCCCTCACCCCCTTCCTATAGGCTGTCCCCTGGGGTGGAGTGTGTGTGTGTGTGTGTGTGTGTGTGTGTGTGTGTGTGTGTGTGTGTGTGTGTGTGTGTGTGTGTGTGTGTGTGTGTGTGTGTGTGTGTGTGTGTGTGTGTGTGTGTGTGTGTGTGTGTGTGTGTGCGTGCGTGCGTGAGTGCGTATGTGCGTGTGTGTGTGTGTTCACCGCATTTTTTGATTACTTAATAGAATTTCCACTTTTTTCTCTTGACCACAGATTTTTCCATCTACCATAACCAAACCTTTATCAGAATTGACTCCTTCTCAGACTGTTTCTACTTCAATCCTTCAAGACCGAAGCGATTTCTGTCTCAGCATGAAACAAACCAACAGGAGAATATTATTATTGATCATAGAATCAGAAATACCTTAAAGATCTAGCAGGCGTGACTTACCAGCCTCACCAGATATTGTCTGTTTTTATTATGCACATATTCACTGTTCACCATTATGAAATCAATCCCTCTCTTCATCCCTCCATTCCTCCCTCCCTCCATTCCTCCTTCTCTCCATCCCTCCCTTCCTCCATCCGTCCATTCATCTCAGTCATACTAGTGTGCAACTGAGTTGGTGACCGGTGGTACCGTGGTCTAACAAGACAGATGACAGATAGTGGCTCGTCTCAGGCCCGGCAACGCAGACACAAAAAACACTGCCAGGGTTTCATCACCTATTCTAATTCTCACTCACCAACTCACCAAGCCAGTAATCTGTAACCACGCACACACACACACACGAACACACACATGCACACGCAGACACAGACACAGACACACACACACACAGAAAGATAGAGACACACATACGCACACCACTCATAATTCAAAATGAGAGAGAGAGAGAGACAGAGAGAGAGAAACACATAGCGAGAGAGACAGAGAGAGAGAGACAGAGAGAGAGAAACACATAGCGAGAGAAACAGAGCGAGAGAGACAGAGACAGAGAGAGAGACAGAGAGTGAGACTGAGTGAGATCAACAATATTTGTGTGTGTGTGTGTGTGTGTGTGTGTGTGTGTGTGTGTGTGTGTGTGTGTGTGTGTGTGTGTGTGTGTGTGTGTGTGTGTGTGTGTGTGTGTGTGTGTGTGTGTGTGTGCGGGAGAACATCTATTTGAGCAGTGATGGCACCTTTCGTGCCAGGGGAGCCCATTAGAGACAGTGGGGAGACCCAGCACAGCTAACCTAGCACCTGACCCCCACCCCCTGCCCCCATCTACAAACCCCCCAGACCCCCACCACACGCCCCTAAGCAGGGGTCAGGACAGCCACGTACCTCAGGATAGATGACCCAGAGACCCTAATGCCACATAAATCTTCCCTACACACACACACAAGCACACACACTGTTGTTTAGAGCACAACTGGTGCAGAGCACTGCTATCCCTCAGTTGGCATCACAAAGTGCTGCCTTAAAAGAACATCCGATGCTACTGTTCACCACAAACATAGTGTCTCAAATGGGGAAGTAAGCCAGTTGACTTTCCGCTAAGAAGACATACATACAATAGAGTGATGACTGTAAACTCTGTGGTTGTGTTGATAACCCATCGAACCTTGCACTGCCTGTGTCAACCCCCCCGTTTAACCACTATGACACTGAACCCCTTTGCACACACATAACCTCCCCTACCCCCTACCCACACACACACACACACACACAAACACAGTGCACGCACATAGCGCGTACACACACGCACTGGTTGTTTTGATATTGTAAACTGCAGCGTGGGGTATATTTACGGCTGTGTGGCCTGGACAGACGATAGGCAGATTTAATATGAGACAGAAGCACAGCAGAGGCTGTGATTGGTCCATTTAACAGAGAAGAGAGGAGATAAAAGACAGTAAGATCTTCCTGTGACATAGGGCCTCACACTATACAGGAAGGGATGCTGAGTCTCTGGAGACAGTTACAGTTGTATAGCTTCCCTAACCAAGGTTTCTGATGGATCAATATCACTCATTTGATCATTAAAAGATACAGCTAATTCTAACGTGACCAAAATACATGACTGGACTAATTAGCCAATAATACGGGTGAATCTATATAAACTTTGCAAACTACATAAACTATATACAAATCTCTCTCTCAATTAAATTTCAATTTAAGGGGCTTTATTGGCATGGGGAAAATACTGCATGTTTACATTGCCAAAGCAAGTGAAATAGATAATTAACAAAAGTGAAATAAACAATACTTAATGAACAGTAAACATTACACTTACAAAAGTTCCAAAAGAATAGATATTTCAAATGTCCTATTATGTCTACTCTCCCCCCCCCCCTCCCCCCCCTCCCCCACACTCCTTCTGGAACCCAGCTGTGGGTCTCTCCCTCCTTCCCTCTCTCCCTCCACCTCCCTCCGAAGTTGCTCAAGCACAACTAAGCCTGCGTTTGGGCCCCAATGAGAGCGCTTAAAGCAATCAGAGCGTTTCACACTGTGTGATAGTCTTAAAAGGTGGCAGGATCAGACACCTCCCTTCTCCTCCGCCGCTCCACACTTCAACACACATCATCTACCATCACAATCACCATCGCTATAGAAATCAAAGCAACAAAACCGACCATCCCTTTTAAAGAACAGGCGCCGTATGTACAGTATCAAGCGTCTGAAAGTAGGAGTGCTGATCAGGTCCTCCTTGTCCACTTTTTTATTTATTTATTGTGATCTAGAAGTCAGAACTGGTCCTAAATCAGCGCTCGGACTCTGAGATGCTGATTCCAGAAGTGTGTGACGAGGCCTTTACACACCCAACATGCTTCACCTGCTAACTGTCAATGGCAAACCAGAGTAACGATATGTGCAATATAATGAAGGTTAAAGCTTGTGTGTTGAATGCTGAGTGAATCTAGAGTGTTCTCACTCTCTTCAATGCGACAAAGCTGTGACGCTATCCGTTTCACCACAACGGACGCAGTAACTTTGCACCAAAGCGAATGACACACACACATACAGTGCAGAGTGGAAGCAGGTGGTAGAAATGAATTCAGCAGACTACATTATCAATCCCAACTCATCGCCCTGCCGAAAAACAGTCACCAAAAACGCCATAGCGAGATCTTGGACACACACACACACACACAGCAGGAGGCTGTGCTGAGTATAAATAAACACCAGAGAATAACCCTGCCTTGATATACTCCCTCCCTCTCCCTGAAGCCTGATGGGGAGAAGCTCTTAGCCACATTGGGGTCACACACACACGGTGTGGTTAGCACACACACACACATACACACTTTGAAGTCGGCTCTCACACTCACACACACACAAACAAACACACCCACACACACACACACACACACACACACACACACACACACATGGGTCAGCCTGACGGGGTTACGGCGCACAAAGTCAGCCTTACATAATGTGGCGTCCGTTACTTCCATCACACGCTGATCATCCAATTAGAGCGCAGATCCTCCCCAATCAGCCGTTACCGCGGCGACACGCAGACAGCAGGCGGGAGCTGCAATCTCTTAAGTGCTTTTAAAGGATTACAGATGTGATGGGGAACGGAACACCTCCCCTGCCTCTATTCTCCTCCCTCAATATCTCCATCTCTCCCTCCTTCATCCCCTCATCCTCTCCTGCATAACTGGCCGGTAGAATTAGTGTCACACCCAGAGGTGTCAAATCAAATCAAAGGTTATTCGTCACATGCTTGGTAAACAACAGGTGTAGACGGACAGTGAAAACAGGCCCTTCCCAACAATGCAGAGAGAAAGAAAATAGAGAAATAGTGGAAAAGTAATAACCCGTTATTATAAAAGTTATAATAAATACACAATGAGTAATGATAACTTGGCTATATACATGGGGTACTAATACTGAGTCCATGTGCAGGGTATGAGGTCATTGAGGTAGATATGTACATATAACTAGGAAGAAAGTGATTAAGCAACAGGATAGATAATACACAGTAGCAGCAGCATGCAAAAAGGGTCAATTGAGATAGTCTGGGTAGCTATTTGGTTAACTATTTAACTAACTAGTTATGGCTTGGGGGTAGAAGCTGTTCAGGGTCATGTTGGTTGCAGTCTTGGTGCATGCGGTAGCAGAGAGAACAGTCAATGGCTGACAATTTTTTGGGCCTTCCTCTGACACCGCCTGGTACAGAGGTCCTGGACGGCAGGGAGCTCGGCACTAGTGATGTACTGGGCTGTACGCATCACCTACTGTAGAGCTAGGCAGTCGGATGCCAAGCAGATGTCATATCAAGCGGTGAGGCACCTAGTCAAGATGCTCTCAATGGTGCAACTGTAGAAGTTTTTGAGGATCTGTGGGCCCAAGACAAATCTTTTCAGCCTCCTGAGGGGGAAGAGGCATTGTCGTGCCCTCTTCACGACTGTGTTGGTGTGTGTGGAATATGATAGCCCCTTAGTGATGTGGACCCCGAACAACTTGAAGCTCTCGACGTGAAGCCCCATCTATGTGAATGGGGTGGTGCTCGGCCCTCCGTTTCTTGTAGTCCACAATCAGCTAATTTGTCTTGCTGACGTTGAGGGAGAGGTTGTTTTCCTGGTACCACACCGCCAGGTCTCCGGCCAAACACAGAAATACAAAACATAGAATACAAAACATAGAATGCCCACCCCAACTCACGCCATGACCAAACTAAAACAGAGACATAAAAAAGGAACTAAGGTCAGGACGTGACAAGTATGTCCTGTACCACCAACTTGCTCAAGTAGAAATCTTCATCCAAATCGAGATTCATGTTCTGTTCTGTTCTGTTCTCATGACACGGGGAGGGATGGAGGAGAGGATGGATGGAGAGGTGGAGAGGTAGGTGGGTGTTGGGATATTTTGACATTTGAATTAGATGGAGAGGGGAAAAGAGAAAGATGGAAGGAGTGAGAGACAAAGAAATAGAGAGACTGATCTCAATATTTGGTGGACATACCTTAATAATGGGATTGCTGTCATTGTTAATAGTGTTGTTTCTCTTCATCACATTAACACACCAGGTGTGGAGGCATTTAAAGGCCTGTGAATGTGTTTGTTATGTGTGTGTGTGTGTGTGTGTGTGTGTGTGTGTGTGTGTGTGTGTGTGTGTGTGTGTGTGTGTGTGTGTGTGTGTGTGTGTGTGTGTGTGTGTGTGTGTGTGTGTGTGTGTGTGTGTGTGTGTGTGTGTGTGTGTGCGCATGTGCGCGTGTGTTTTCGTGTGTGTGTGTATGTATTTGCGTAATCAGTGTGCTTGATCTCTGCGCCAGCGATAAGGCCCAGACACCTGACTCCAGCACGGCTCCCTTATCAGGACCCCTAAAAGGGCAGTCCCAAAGAGTGCCTGCCTTAATATCAGCGAGAACACAAGGCCTCTATCTGCCTGTGTGTTTAAATCAACACAGTGATTAGGAACAGGCCGATAGGGAGGCCGCCCATTCCCCTGCTGCAAACCTTTTATACCACATCTCTAAACACCACCTCCATTTGTTATACACACACACACACACACAATCTTCAATAAACCATTATGGCAGGGCAATATTTATGCCTGACGAAATAGGAATTTTTCAGGGCTTTTAGCTGTAATTATCTGTGGATCTGTGGAACACAAAAGGAGGGGACAGAGAGGGGAGTGTGTTTAAAAGGTGTTCTACTGTAGCTATTGAACCAGCACAGTCTACAGCATGTACATGCACACAGTAAACCAGATAGAAGGGGTGTGTGTGTGTGTGTGTGTGTGTGTGTGTGTGTGTGTGTGTGTGTGTGTGTGTGTGTGTGTGTGTGTGTGTGTGTGTGTGTGTGTGTGTGTGTGTGTGTGTGTGTGTGTGTGGCAGGCTAGCGCAGGCTAACAGCTAGCGTGACCGAAACACTACGGTTTTTAATTGAGGTCCTAGTGCCTTGAGCAAGAACAGCCTGAACTGCACACACACACTCTGCCACACACACACACAAACACACGCACGCACACACACATGCACGCACACACACGCACGCACACACACATGCACGCACACACACACACACACACACACACACACACACACACACACACACACACACACACACACACACACACACACACACACACACACACACACACACACACACACACACACACACACACACACACACAGAGGAGCTGGTGCTGTACAGTAGTGTGTGTGAGGGTGTTTATGAATAACACTGCACCTTACCTTGAGATGACTGAAACGTCCTCATTTACATGGGAGTGTGAAAATGCAATCAATCATGTGCTAAAAAGACAGATGTGGACACTAACACTAATACGGTCGCATAGGAGAGGTAGATGGAAGGGCAGCATATTCATAATAGCGTCTTGTGACTACAAGACTAGCTAAACAGTCTGAGATATTCTCTCAGCCCAGGCTTGAGATTCTAAAGGTCAAATGACCTTTCGACAAGTCATGATATGAGTTTTCTAATCGCAGGTGTTATTGACCTGTGTGTGTGTGTGTGTGTGTGTGAGGGGGGGGGTATTAATTCCCAAGTCTCACCAGCAGCTGCCAACTCCTTTAAACAGCTCCAATGAGGTACTTTACATCACGCACACACACACAGTCATAGGCCTAAATATACACACACAATGACACGCACAAATGGAAACACACACACACTCACACACACAATCAGTAATACACACACCGTGACACACACACTTGCCTCTCCTCTGCCAGTTAAGAGGGCTTTTTAAAGCGTCTGAAAAGGCACACACTCACACATTAATCAACTGCGGCATGGCTCTCACTCGCAGCCACACATCAATTACCAGGCTTTTTAAACAAATTCCCTGAGACGTATCAGACCTTAATAAGAGCTGCACCAACACAGCTACAGTAGAGAAACTAGGCACAGAGATCAGAAGTAAAAGTCTATTAAGACAGAGCGAGGCTAGCCTATTGTCTCACGGTCCACAAACAAGCGCTTGTCTGCATCACAATTAATAAAGAGGGAGGGAGGGAGGGATGGAAGGGGGTGGGGGGAGACAAAATCCCTCTAACGACTTCCAGCTTGCTAATTTCACAAGCTAATAATAAAAAAGGACATTGCTATGCAAGAGCTGCCCCTCTCTCCTTCACTCTATCCCCTCTCTCCTTCACTCTATCCCCTCTCTCCTTCACTCTATCCCGCTCTCCTCACTCTATCCCCTCTCCTTCACTCTATCCCCTCTCTCCTTCACTCTATCCCCTCTCTCCTTCACTCTATCCCCTCTCTCCTTCACTCTATCCCCTCTCTCCTTCACTCTATCCCCTCTCTCCTTCACTCTATCCCCTCTCTCCTTCACCCTATCCCCTCTCTCCTTCACTCTATCCCCTCTCTCCTTCACCCTATCCCCTCTCTCCTTCACTCTATCCCCTCTCTCCTTCACTCTATCCCCTCTCTCCTTCACTCTATCCCCTCTCTCCTTCACTCTATCCCCTCTCTCCTTCACTCTATCCCCTCTCTCCTTCACTCTATCCCCTCTCTCCTTCACTCTATCCCCTCTCTCCTTCACCCTATCCCCTCTCTCCTTCACTCTATCCCCTCTCTCCATCACCCTATCCCTCTCTCCTTCACTCTATCCCCTCTCTCCTTCACGCTATCCCCTCTCTCCTTCACTCTATCCCCTCTCTCCTTCACCCTATCCCCTCTCTCCATCACCCTATCCCCTCTCTCCTTCACTCTATCCCCTCCCTCCGTCACTCTATCCCCTCTCTCCTTCACTCTATCCCCTCTCTCCTTCACCCTATCCCCTCTCTCCATCACCCTATCCCCTCTCTCCTTCACTCTATCCCCTCTCTCCTTCACTCTATCCCCTCTCTCCTTCACTCTATCCCCTCTCTCCTTCACTCTATCCCCTCTCTCCATCACTCTATCCCCTCTCTCCATCACCCTATCCCCTCTCTCCATCACCCTATCCCCTCTCTCCTTCACTCTATCCCCTCTCTCCATCACCCTATCCCCTCTCTCCTTCACTCTATCCCCTCTCTCCATCACCCTATCCCCTCTCTCCTTCACCCTATCCCCTCTCTCCATCACCCTATCCCCTCTCTCCATCACCCTATCCCCTCTCTCCTTCACCCTATCCCCTCTCTCCATCACCCTATCCCCTCTCTCCATCACCCTATCCCCTCTCTCCATCACCCTATCCCCTCTCTCCATCACCCTATCCCCTCTCTCCATCACCCTATCCCCTCTCTCCTTCACCCTATCCCCTCTCTCTATCTCTCTATCCCCTCTCTCTTTCACTCTATCCCTCTCTCCTTCACTCTATCCCCTCTCTCCTTCAATCTATCCCCTCTCTCTATCTCTCTATCCCCTCTCTCTTTCACTCTATCCCCTCTCTCCTTCACTCTATCCCCTCTCTCCTTCTCTATATCCCCTCTCTCTTTCACTCTAAACCCCTCTCTCCTTCAATCTATCCCCTCTCTCCTTCACTCTATCCCCTCTCTCCATCACCCCTACCCCCCTCTCTCCTTCACTCTATCCCCAATTTCCTTCACTCTATCCCCTCTCTCCTTCACTCTATCCCCTCTCTCCTTCACTCTATCCCCTCTCTCCTTCAATCTATCCCCTCTCTCTTTCTCTCTATCCCCTCTCTCCTTCACTCTATCCCCCTCTCTCCTTCACTCTATCCCCTCTCTCTTTCTCTCTATCCCCTCTCTCCTTCACCCTATCCCCTCTCTCCTTCAATCTATCCCCTCTCTCTTTCTCTCTATCCCCCTCTCTCTTTCACTCTATCCCCTCTCTCCTTCACTCTATCCCCTCTCTCCTTCACTCTATCCCCTCTCTCCTTCACTCTATCCCCTCTCTCCTTCACTCTATCCCCTCTCTCTTTCACTCTATCCCCTCTCTCCTTCACTCTATCCCCTCTCTCTTTCTCTCTATCCCCTCTCTCCTTTACTATATCCCCTCTCTCTTTCTCTCTATCCCCTCTCTCTTTCACTCTAACCCCTCTCTCCTTCAATCTATCCCCTCTCTCCTTCACTCTATCCCCTCTCTCCATCACCCTACCCCCTCTCTCCTTCACTCTATCCCCAATTTCCTTCACTCTATCCCCGCTCTCCTTCACTCTATCCCCTCTCTCCTTCACTCTATCCCCTCTCTCCTTCAATCTATCCCCTCTCTCCTTCACTCTATCCCCTCTCTCCTTCAATCTATCCCCTCTCTCTTTCTCTCTATCCCCTCTCTCCTTCACTCTATCCCCTCTCTCCTTCAATCTATCCCCTCTCTCTTTCTCTCTATCCCCTCTCTCTTTCACTCTATCCCCTCTCTCTTTCCCTCTATCCCCTCTCTATTTCACTCTATCCCCTCTCTCCTTCACTCTATCCCCTCTCTCTTTCACTCTATCCCCTCTCTCCTTCACTCTATCCCCTCTCTCCCTCACTCTATCCCCTCTCTCCTTCCCTCTATCCCCTCTCTCCTTCACTCTATCCCCTCTCTCCTTCACTCTATCCCCACTCTCTTTCACTCTATCCCCTCTCTCTTTCACTCTATCCCCTCTCTCCTTCACTCTATCCCATTTCTCCCTCACTCTATCCCCTCTCTCCTTCACTCTATCCCCTCCCTCCTTCACTCTATACCCTCTCTTCTTCACTCTATCCCCTCTCTCCTTCACTCTATCCCCTCTCTCCTTCACTCTATCCCCCTCTCTCCCTCACTCTATCCCATCTCTCCTTCACTCTATCCCCTCTCTCATTCACTCTATCCCCTCTCTCCTTCACTCTATCCCACTCTCCCTCACTATATCCCCTCTCTGCTTCACTCTATCCCCTCTCTCCTTCACTCTATCCCCTCTCTCCTTCACTCTATCCCCTCTCTCCTTCACTCTATCCCCACACTCCCTCACTATATCCCCTCTCTCCTTCACTCTATCCCCTCTCTCCTTCACTCTATCCCCTCTCTCCTTCACTCTATCCCCACTCTCCCTCACTATATCCCCTCTCTCCTTCACTCTATCCCCTCTCTCCTTCACTCTATTCCCTCTCTCCTTCACTCTATCCCCTCTCTCCTTCACTCTATCCCCTCTCTCTTCCTCTCTTACTCTCGCTCTCTCATTCCCCTCCTCACCGTCTTTCTTTTCCCCTCCTCCCTCCCCCTCCCTCGCCAACCTCCCTCCTTCTCTCTCTCTCTCTCTCTCTCTCTCTCTCTCTCTCCCTCCCCCTCCCTCGCCAACCTCCTTCCTTCTCTCTCTCTCTCTCTCTCTCTCTCTCTGTCTCTCTCTCAGGGCTCACCAGCGGCTAGCTAACACTGTTCACATGAAAGACAATTAGACCCAAGAACATAAAACCCAGGAAATGACAATCTGCTAACCAGCTCTGGGTATTCTCTCCTCTCCTCCTCCTCATCTCCTCCTCCTCTACCCAATTCTCTCCTCCATTCTCCAGACTGATAGGCACCTATCCTCAGAAGGGCCTTCCTTTCTTCTCGGACAGGGGGATGAGAAAAGAAGCAGCAGGGAGGAGAATAACCCTTCTGTCTGATTTATGCATCTCTATTCAGAATGTATTAACCTGACGTTAAGGATACTTTCTTAGCCTAGAGCTGTGGCGGGACCGGGGACATGTACAAGTGCGCGTGTGTGTGTGCATGCGTGTGTGTGTGTGTGCGTGTGCGTGTGTGCGTGTGTGTGCATGCGTGTGTGTGTGTGATGGAGGGAAAATGCTCTGGTAATGACACTGTTAACATATTCAATATGAGGAGGATGGTAGAATGATGTGGGAGAAAGGAGGAGAGACAGGGAGAGTAGGCAGATAGGCTTCAGGAATGGGATGGTAGCGAACGGCACATTAACAAATGTATGTTTTTGTGTGCCTGCGTGTGTATGTGTGTGTGTGTGTGCATGCGCACGTGTGTGTGTCTCTGCATGTGCGTGTATTACCACAGCTCCCACCATCACACCAGTGTCTCCCAGGCTGGTTTCTCAGAGAGTCTCCTGTTACAACCTCTCTCAACCCAGACCCAACACTCAGACCCAACCACAGACTGGGTTTCCTGCCACGCCACCACCACTAAATACAGCCTCAGGAAACTGCTGTAAGCCAAGAGCCACAATGGAGGACACCCGAGGAGCCAGGAGTCTCAGAAGCAAGCCAAAGCCTTCTCACCAGGGAGACCTGGCTATTGACCCAGCAGGCCTTTCTCGAAATATTGAACATTTCCAATACATTATCAATACGCAAACCACTTAGGCCGTTTAGGTTGACTGAGCAACAAGCTCTTTGTGCTGATTAATGACTGGAAATTAAGTTACTTTTGGAAGAAAAGTGATTTCCTATTCAGAGATTGCATGAACTATTTATACATAATGAAAGCTGATAATTAATTGATTGACACAGTAACCCTGACAACACATCAATCTAAAAAACATATTATCATTGGTTAGAAATCTGAATAATTAAAACAGCCATTAGAGGTCAAAGATATGTGCATTTATGTCAGAAAAAAACCCATCTTCGTTTATCACAAAAAGGTGATTGAAAAGTGTTTATCTTGGACAAAATAATAGCTTAGCATCTACAGTTCATTACGGTTAAACTAACTAGCCACAGCGTTTTAAAAGTTAACGCATACCTGAGCAGAGGGAACCCAGCTATTCAAGGATGAAAGATTCTAAGGGAACCCAACCAGGGCTGGAGTGGGATAACAGGGCTCCAGGAATAGAGCCGATCGATGGATGGAGGGGGAGGTGGGGAAGGAGGGATGGATGTTCTCTAGAGTGGAGGGGTGATATTGTTTCTGAGTGGCTCTGAGACCTGATCCTGCAAAGACTAGGCTGTGAATGGACCGGTAACAGGAGAGGAGAGAGAGAGAGGGAGGACAAGGAGCAGAGGAGAGAAGAGGAGATGAGGACAGGAGGAGAGGAGATGAGGACAGGAGGAGAGGAGAGAGGAGGAGAGGAGATGAGAGGAGAGGAGAGGAGATGAGGAGAGGTTACAGGAGTGGGAGTCAGACTACTTAATCATCATTCATTATTGGAGCCCTTGTCATACATAGTTGACATATCAACCCCCCCCCCCCCCCAACCCCCCACACACACACCGTCTTGTCGGTGAATGGCGGTGTATTGATGGCTCTGGGGTGAAGTTTCCCTAGGTACAGATCTAAGATCAGCTTCACCCTCCCACAATCCTAACCTTATCCATTAGTGTGGGGGAATGCCCAGGGGATAATTCACCCTACACCATATTGATGAGGGTAACAGTCAATGCCCACCAGGAAACAGAGCCGCCATTAGAGAGCCAGCCAATGGCCAGAGTAAAGCATGCTAGGTAAATACAGCACCACTCATCCCCCCCCCCCCCCCCCCCCCCTGCCACAGCGGGACACATTGACAGGAATAATACACCACCTCAGAGGGAT
>NC_034187.2:36100720-36105720 GCF_002021735.2 Oncorhynchus kisutch
TATAGATCTGCAGGTAAGGGTGCTCTCGAGTGGCCAGATGGTCTTTACCATTCGGCCATCAGATTTGCCACCAATGCTCCTTATAGGACACATCACTGCACTCTATACTCTTCTGTAAACTGGTCATCTCTGTATACCCATCGCAAGACCCACAGGTTGATGCTTATTTATAAAACCCTCTTAGGCCTCACTCCCCCTTATCTGAGATACCTACTGCAGCCGTCATCCTCCACATACAACACCCGTTCTGCCAGTCACATTCTGTTAAAGGTCCCCAAAGCACACATCCCTGGGTTGCTCCTCTTTTCAGTTCGCTGCAGCCAGCGACTGGAACGAGCTGCAACAAACACTCAAACTGGACAGTTTTATCTTAATCTCTTCATTCAAAGACTCAATCATGGACACTCTTACTGACAGCTGTGGCTACTTCTCGTGATGTATTGCTGTCTCTACCTTCTCGCCCTTTGTGCTGTTGTCTGTGCCCTATAATGTTTGTACCATGTTTTGTGCTGCTGCCATGTTGTGCTGCTACCATGTTGTGCTGCTGCCATGTCGGGTTGCTACAGCTATCATGCTGTGTTGTCATGTGTTGCTGCCATGCTGTATTGTCTCAGGCCTCTCTTTAGTGCAGTGTTGTGGTGTCTCTCTTGTCGCGATGTGTGTTTTGTCCTATCTTCTTCTTTTTTTTTATCCCAGCCCCCGTCCCCGCAGGAGGCCTTTCGGCAGGCCGTCATTGTAAATAAGAATTTGTTCTTAACTGACTTGCCCAGTTAAATAAAGGTTCAATACAAATCAAATACAAGCAAGTGAAGAGAAGAACAAACTAACAATACTCTACACAAGCCTGCAGAGACGGTAAGTGTGCAGCTGAAATGGCACGCTATTCCCTACATAGTGCACTACTTTCACCAGGGCCCATAGGGCTCTGATAAACAATAGGGCACTACATAGGGAATAAGGTGCCATTTTCAGACGCAGCCTAAAGAGTCAGAGTTCACATCACTTAATGTTGCACTCTGCTCTCTGTCTCACACTCAGCTCACGTCCCTACACTTCCCCCACACACTCCAGTCTAACGTCCCGGCCGGAGAGAGAAGATGACTGTGTTCTACCTACTGAATATCTATCAAACCAGAATTCACTGAATAAACCGAGAGAGAATGTAGTTGATCTGTGATTTGTATAAACACCGTTGGTTATCAACTTCTTCAAACCTGTCCTGGTCTATCTGCAGAACCGATCTGGTAAAATACAGAATAAAAAGTGAATTCAAGACTCTCATCCCTGGTTCCTGTTTTTAAATGTGAACGTATTCCTCTTCCTCTCCTTACTCTTCCTCTCCCTGTTCTTCCTCTCCTGGTGTTGTGATCTGGAGACCTGAAACGGAGAGAGAGAGAGAGGGACATGGCTGAACGCTGTACGTGGGGCTACCTGCTACCTCCTTCCCCACTCCTTCCCTCTCTCTTCCTCCTTCACCTCTCTTTCTCCACCTCTCTCTCCCTCTGAAGAAAACATCAAAAGCGTCTCAGGCAAATGGGGAGTGACAGGGCCTTCATTTGTATTCAGGCTGACATTACAGATCCAAACTGTAGTCTTAAGGCCTTTTTAACTGTTTGTCAAGAGAGACCCATTGTTCTCTGACTCTCAGATCTCAGCTCTCTCGCAACACTCCTGACTTTCCCCACTCTTCCCCTTAACTTTGATGGATTGTTTTGCCATGGTTGCCATGCCTCTGTGTGTGTGTGTGTGTGTGTGTGTGTGTGTGTGTGTGTGTGTGTGTGTGTGTGTGTGTGTGTGTGTGTGTGTGTGTGTGTGTGTGTGTGTGTGTGTGTGTGTGTGTGTGTGTGTGTGTGTGTGTGTGTGGTTGTAGCTGTAGCCGTGCAAACATGAGTGGGTTCCCTTGTCAAAGCTATTTAAGTCGATGGGTTTAAAATAAACGGTGCCATAGCAACAGCAGACACTGTAGGGTAGCCATCAATTAATGTAAATGATGTTGTAAAAAAACTGCTTATTTTACAACTCTAACCAAAAATTTAATCAATATTACATAATTACCCCCCATGTAAAAAAATCTACGGTACAAAATAAAGAGCAATTGAAATGTGTCAAATATAAGAACAAGATTGAGCTCAACTAAAATAAGAGCAAACATCAGTCTGAAAAAGCCTTAATGACAAAGCTTTCCAAGTGTCCATAGACAGCCCTTATCCAGACTAAGACATGTCAGGGAGAATTAGCAGGAGGAAGGTTCTAGATCAGTCTGAGCAGGTGTGTGTGTTTGTTTGCCTAGTATCCTTCCTAAAGTGATTAGCGTGCATGCAGTCTTAGCAAATGTACCTAACGGAGCTGCCGAGAGAATGGGGTGAATGTGTGTGTGTTTGCACTCATACTTGCATGTGTGTGTGTTTGTGTATGTGTGTGTGAAGAATTAGGCTAAGTTGGTTGTTAGCCTGTGTGGGTAGAGTTAGGTTATGGCCTGGCGTGAGGAAGTGAGTGTGGTGTATTAACTCATGCTAAGAGGACAGTAAGTGTTCCAGACCAGGCTAGAAACAGACAGGATCACTTGTAGCAGATTAGGATACAAATACATGCAATGTAGAGAACCGTGCAGGCCAGACAGGCAGGCAGACAGACAGACAGACAGACAGACAGACAGGCAGGCAGGCAGACAGACAGCGAGGAGAGGGGTTAGGGTTAACCACTAAGATACTATACGCTCTTGAAAAGTGCTGCCTAGAACCTGAAAGGGTTCTTTGACTGTTCCCATTGAAGAACCCTTACTGGTTCCAGGTAGAACCTTTTGGATTCCTTTTTGGGTAGAACCCTCTTTCCTCTTTCCACAGATGGTTCTGCATGGAACCCAGAAGGGTTCTTTTCTACCTGAAACCAAAAAGTGTTTTCCCTGAAACCAAAAAGCGTTCTACCTGAAACCAAAAAGGTTTCACCTGAAACCAAAAAGCGTTCTACCTGAAACCAAAAAGGTTTCACCTGAAACCAAAAAGCGTTCTACCTGAAACCAAAAAGTGTTTTCCCTGAAACCAAAAACAGTTCTACCTGAAACCAAAAAGGTGTTTTACCTGGAACCAAAAATGTGTTTTACCTGGAACCAAAAAGTGTTTTACCTGGAACCAAAAAGGGTTTTACCTGGAACCAAAACGTGTTTTACCTGGAACCAAAAACAGTTCTACCTGAAACCAAAAAGGTGTTTTACCTGGAACCAAAAATGTGTTTTACCTGGAACCAAAAAGTGTTTTACCTGGAACCAAAAAGGGTTTTACCTGGAACCAAAACGTGTTTTACCTGGAACCAAAAAGTGTTTTACCTGGAACCAAAAAGGGTTTTACCTGAAACCAAAAAGGTGTTTTACCTGGAACCAAAAATGTGTTTTACCTGGAACCAAAAAGTGTTTTACCTGGAACCAAAAAGGGTTTTAACTGGAACCAAAAAGGGTTATCCTATGGAGACAACTGAAGAACCCATTTCGGGAACCCTTTTTTTATAAGAATGTGAAGGTCAGGGGGTTTGAAGTGAGGCCTTTAGCTAATAAATTCCCTCCTGATGTACGGCAGAATGTGCATTGGCTTGGGATTGTTCATTTACCCAGAGCATGGGTATAAAAAGTTAAAAGAATGTGAACTGCACTGCAAATAAACAGAGTTTGCACTTATCCAATGTGCACTTATCAGGAGCAACGTTCAACGAATGAAGAGGGAAGATGAGTATAAACAGGATTGCTCGTGTGATACTTGTGAAAAACACTGATCTACAATTGCAATGTCAAAAAAACGACAACATTCCTCCACTGTAAATATGAATTTACATGTGAGAGATATGCTAGAAGTCCTTACACGGAGTATGTCTAAATGTATAGTGTGGTGGAGTACATTTTGGTTGCCTGGTGTCTATGTGAAGTTCATTGCAGGTTGTTTCAGGGCTAACCCGAACACAGGCTAACGTGGTCTGCACAGACAACCATATCTATTCCCCACAGCTAGCGTAATGTCTTTCATGTGTTGGGAAGGATGTATTGGACCCTAGGCAGCAGTAGAAAACACCACTCCCTTCCTCTGTCTATACATATTTTCAGACACCACAACACACTGCAGCGCATCCTCAATTTTTGCTCGATAAAACAGCGGAGGGGAAAAAAATGTTTTTTTCTAAAAACGATCAACTCCCTTGGCCTTCCTTTCCTCCCTCCCTCCCTCTCTCTCTCTCTCTCTCTCTCTCTCTCTCGCTCTATCCATCATTCAGTTCAGACGGGACGTGTGCCGGTTAGCAGAATGCCATGTCTCTAACAGGGTTAGGCTACAGGCCCCGACACAAAACCCTCGACTTTGAAGTCCGACCCAACATTATACAGGGTGTCACTGCGTATCACTGATAACTAATACTCTAAGTCTTTATTCACGTGTCTTTATTGGGTGTTTTATAGAGGAGGGTCACTGGAGAGGGAGAGGCTGGCTAGACTAGTGTGTCTGTCTGGCTGGCTGGGTGGCTGACTGGTTGACTGACTGGCGTTCTTTACCGTCTGTAGGTAGCCTAGTCTGTGACTGCTAATCCACAAAGCAGATTATATTTATTTTGGCGGCGGCGGCTGGTAATTCGTTGAAATCAACAAAGGCTTTCCATTAGACCCCTGCTGTTGTCCTCAAAACAGACACTCTGTTGGTCCCAGAGCACTGAGTGATACAACACACACACAAATACAGGCACGCACGCACGCACACACACACACACACACATACACACACACACACATACACACACACATACACACACACACACACACGTCTCAAACAGAGAGGGAGCACAGGGAGTGAGGGACAGAAAAAGGAGAGGGTAGAGAGAGGAAAAAGCATTGAAAAAAAAGAGTGTGAGAGAGCACAAGAAAAGGGGAGTAGAGAGCGAGGGAGCGGGAGAGAGAATGAAAATGGGGAAGAGAAGGATGGGGAATGCAAAGTGTGTACACATGAGGGTGAGAGAGTGAAAGAAAGGGA
>NC_034187.2:36108220-36123220 GCF_002021735.2 Oncorhynchus kisutch
TGTGTGTGTGTGTGTGTGTGTGTGTGTGTGTGTGTGTGTGTGTGTGTGTGTGTGTGTGTGTGTGTGTGTGTGTGTGTGTGTGTCTGTGTGTGTGTGTGTGTGTGTGTGTGTGTGTGTGTGTGTGTGTGTGTGTGTGTGTGTGTGTGTGTTGGGAAGCACTAATTGGAAACTAGGGTCAGGGGGTTGAGGCCCTGAGAGAGGCAGGTTGACAGGGCTCTCTAAATGTCTCTATCTCTCCTCCCCCATCGTCACTCTCCTCCCCCATCCCTTCATCCACTCCTCCCCCGCAGTCCTCCCTTACCTCTCCTCCTCTCTCTGCTGTCCATCTCAGCCATCCATTAGAGCTTCAGAGGTCTCCACACCACATCTATTCACCAGAGTAACCTGACCACACACGCACACACACAAACACACAAACACACGCACACACACCACTACTTTTGGTGGTGAGAGGTTTGGTTTCCCTGTCAGAAACATTTAATGCGGAAGCCACGTCAGAGTGTGTGTATGAGAGAGAGAGGAGAGAGAGAAAGAGAGAGCACTAGCACTTAACCCCTGGTAAGCGGGGCGAGTATCTAATGTGGCGGAGAAAATAACCTCCACTATACAGACACATAATCTTCTCTCTCTGTGTCCACTTCTAACCCTGAAGAATCTCCATATTTACTCAAGCCAGTGAATATTTTGAGATTTGGGCCCAGCTGGCCCCCGTGTGTCTGTGTGTGTGTGTGTGTGATTTGGTCTTACTCTGAGCAGTGAGGAACATCTATTATTTAGTAGAGGTAACCTGAAGCTTCTTCTGCTCAGGCAAATTTGCTTTGTTGCCTCTCCCCTGGGAGAATAAAGAATTAATAGGGAGAATTTATAAGTGTGTGTGTTCAGTAAAACACTGATTCCTGTACTGTATGCCTGGCATGGCTCGTCTCAAGGGCCCAAAGCATGCATACTCAAACACACACACACACACACACTATAGAGTTGGGCAATATTATGACAGTATCGTATATTGATTATGACTGACAGTGCATCGTGGATGGGGACGGCATCGTGATGTGACAGACCTAGGTTAAGCCTATTTGAACTTGACTGGCGGACAGCAGGACAGCAGGACAGCACACGAGTGACATTCTGAGTAATTTGCCTATTCCTATTTGCTGGAGACTATTTCAATAAATATGTTATATAAAGAACACAAGAGAGAAATGTAGGCTAGACAGAGCAGAGAATTCCACCAAAGCAGCGTAGTGTACCGTCAGAAAATATTGTTTCTCTCTCTCTCTCCCTCTCTCTCTCTCTCTCTCTCTCTCTTTCTCTCTCTCTCTCTCTCTCTCTCTCTCTCTCTCTTTCTCTCTCTCTCCCTCTCTCTGATGCATGGGCCTATATCATAAACCAATTCATTTTTTATAAATATAATAAAAACTCACTCTTTAACTATCTTCTATCCGTTCTAACCCAGAAGAGTCTAAGCCCTGGGATTGTTTAAAGATGGTCACACCAAGGATCCTTTTGCTACTTTCCGAAAACCTCCCTGGTCGTTGTGGTTGAATCTGTGTTTGAAATTCACAGCTTGACTGAGGGACCTTACAGATAACATGTATGTGTGCGGTATAGAGATGGGGTGGTCATTCAAAAATCCTGTTCAACCCTATTACTGCACACAGAGTGAGTCCATGCAACTTATTACGTGACATGTTAAGCACATCTTTACTCCTTGACTTATTTAGGCTTGACATAACAAATGAGTTGAATACTGACTCAATACATTTCAGCTTTTCATTTTTTTGTAATCAATTTGTAAACGTTTCTCAAAACCTAATTCCTCTCAATTTAATCCATTTCAAATTTAGGCTGTAACACAACAACATGTGGAAAAACTCAATGGGGTGTGAATACTTTCTGAAGGTACTATGTGCGATAACTAACAAAAGAGATCTGCATCTGCTGCTAGTCTAGCCAAGTGTTCTGTTCCCTCCACTGCAGCTCCTCAACACAACACATCAGGGCTACTGAAAACATGAACTTAACAATTAGGACTAAGGCTAGGACCCTGGGTATTGTTTGGAAAACAAATACATTGCTTTGGTCAGGCGCAGTCATTGCACGCATGTATCTCTCGACGACTTAGTTGGCGGCTTGCGGCAATAATCTGAAAAACATTTGCTGTTCCGTGTTTTCCTCAGTCAGCTGAATAGTTCATAGGTCACGTGACCGAATGAGCGTCTGGGACAAAACAGAGAGGTAAAAGTGGTTTCTGGCGCATCTCGGAATTGTTTGCTTCCGGGCGAATTTGGCTCTAGATTTTGAATGGTTGGAGCTACAGTGTGACTGACTATGACCCCATCTCTGAAAGACTTTCAGGAGCATACAGTACACGTGTCTTCTGTTTTCACCTGAGACACAAGACGTGCAAGACTCATTCGAACGTAGCGGGGGATGAATCTTCACAGAATAATTGAGGAAGTTTGGGCGACGCACTGACATGACGCCTCTGTGGAAAGGTGAGACTCTCAAGTACATGTTATTGCATATTTTTCTCTAGGACGCCCATAGGCCTCACAAGACTTGTCTGTAGGTCCCCCAGTACCAGTTGAAAACATTTATGGAATATGGATACAGTTTAGTGCGAAAAATAAGGGGTTAAAAAATCCTGGTCGTTCTTATAGATTTCAGATTCAGGACACACTTCAGAACATTCTTACTTTATATTTTTGGGGGGGCTATCTGTTCCATGTAGTGAATCTGTTATTCAACTTGGTTGTATGGGATAATAGCAGTGAGGCCAAAAAATAATTTGACATCAAATCATTTTGTATATCATTTTTGATACTTCAAAATTAAACATTTTAAAATTCATAATGCCAAACAAAGAAGGGCACCTCTATTGGTAGATGGGTAAAAATTAAATAAAAAGCTAATATTGAATATCCGTTTGAGCATGGTGAAGTTATTAATTACACTTTGGATGGTGTATCAATAAACCCAGTCACTACAAAGATTCAAGCATCATTCCTAACTCAGTTGCCAGAGAGGAAGGAAACCCCTCAGGGATTTCACCGTGAGGCCAACAGTTACAGAGTTTAATGGCTGTGATAAGAGAACTGAGGATGGATCAACAACATTATAGTTACTCCAAAATACTAACCTAAATGACAGAGTGAAAAGAAGGAAGCCCACACAGAAAACAAATATTCCAAAACACGCATCCTGTTTGCAATAAAGCTCTGAACTAACACTGCAAAAAAAATGTGGCATATAAATGAACTTTATGTCCTGAATACAAAGCGTTATGTTGAGGGCAAATCCAACACAACACTGAGTACCACTCTTCATATTTTCAAGCATGGTGGTGGCTGCAACATGTTATGGGTATGGGGAGCTTTTTAGGATAAAAATAAATACAAATAAACAGAATAGAGCTAAGCATTGGCAAAATCCTAATGGAAAACCTGGTTCAGTCTGCTTTCCAACAGAGACTGGGAGACAAATGCACCTTTCAGCAGGACAATAACCTAAAATACGAGGCCAAATATACACTGGAGTCGCTTACCAAGAAAACATTGAATGTTCCTGAGTGGCCTAGTTATAGTTTTGACTTAGATCAGCTTGAAAATCTATGGTAACTTGAAAATGGCTGTCTAGCAATGATCAAAAACCAACTTTACCAGAAAGACTCACTGCTGTAATCGCTGACAAAGGTGATTCTAACATGTATTCACTCAGGGGTGTGAATACTTAAATGAGATGTTTCTGTATTTCATTTTCAATAACTGTGAGAAAAAAAAATTCTGAAAACATGTTTTCACTTTGTGATTGTGAGGTATTGTGTGTAGATGGGTGAGGGGGAAAAAAAACATTTCATCCATTTTTAATTCAGGCTGTAACACAACAAAACGTGGGGCAAGTCTGAATACTGAAGACACTGTAGGAGACAGCTGACAGCCCAGCCAACACACACACACACACACACACACACACACACACACAACCGTGCACTGACCAGATGTGTGTGTGCATGCATGCATGTGTGTGTGTATGTACATGTGTGTTTGTGTCCATGCATATGTGTGTGTGCTGCATGTGTAACTCAATGTGTGTGTGTGTGATGTGCATGTCTGAGACGGCAGTGGTGGGTGCGGTATTCTCAGCACGTTACAATTATTCCTCCCTCTCGTCCACAGTAAAGGCATGGCAATGCAATTTACACATTAGAATCAGAGCCATGTGACACGAGCCGGGCCATTAGCAACCCATTCAAGTGTTGTTCTGCTAGACAGCACTTTGGGACTGCACTTACATATGCCCACCGCTTACCTCTGCACCACTACACCCGCTAGATGATCCCACACCCCTCTTCCCTCACCCGTCTTCCCTCGCCCCTCTCGCTCTCCCCCCACTGCCAAGTGAACGAGAAAAATAGAGGGAGCAAAAAAAGATTATGCGAAAACAAGAGGCGGAAAGAGTGAAAACAACTTAAGAGGCGTGGGGTGTAATTTAGGTTTTATCTGTGTGGACGGAGAGAGAGAGCAGCAGTCTGGACTCCATTTGGGGGACAGGGGGCTCCTAACTGGTGTTTTACCCTGTCTGGACCAACATACACACACACACACACACTTACACACACACAAGGGTAATGTTGGTGATCACAGCCCCTCCACAGTCTTCAAAGCCTGTCGGGTGAAAAGATATAGTATTGTGTCAGGAAGTGGGTTTATTTACCCTATAGTTAGACTGGGAGTCTTTGAAAAACAAACACACAACGTCACTGTTAGGAGTGCTATCTCTTACAAGATACAGGAGATAAAGACTTCCCTACCAGTCTGATTCATCCACTACAACCCACTCTGGAGCCCCAATATACCCAGCATAACCAACGTACGAGTGCCTTACTTACTAATTGTTTCTCACCGTGTTCATTTGACTGAAGGCGTTCACCTGGGCAAGCTAAATGAAAACCAGCTGGCTTTCACAGTCTCACGTCAGAATTAGATGTTCATTCATGTTTCAAGTTGTTCCAAACGCGTTTGGTTACTTCTCCGTGTCGTTCCAAGGTTAGGTTAAGCTATCAACCCCGAATACGTCGCCAACTGTACTTTCCCTGGCTAGCCTAGCTCACGTGAAAATGGCTAACGTAGGCCTGAGCGGAGAAATAAAAAGAAAGGTGATGAAATAGGCCTACACCATCTTGGAAAAAAGTGCTGAGTCTTTGTGGACAACAACCCAGTAGATGGTTACACAGTCAGCAAATAGTTCAAACAGCAATTTGTTAACGCTAGGCTAATTCAGTTTATTTTCATTCATTCGTTGTGTTAATTCAAGCTTTCGCTCATTTAGAGCAGGGGTCGTCAACCTTTTCTTTCCCAGGGAACCCCTCCCAGGCAAACTGGCGACCCAGGGAGCCCCTCCCAGGCAAACTGGCGACCCAGGGAACCCCTCCCAGGCAAACTGGCGACCCAGGGAACCCCTCCCAGGCAAACTGGCGACCCAGGGAACCCCTCCCAGGCAAACTGGCGACCCAGGGAACCCCTCCCAGGCAAACTGGCGACCCAGGGAACCCCTGCCAGGCAAACTGGCGACCCAGGGAACCCCTCCCAGGCAAACTGGCAACCCAGGGAACCCCTGCCAGGCAAACTGGCGACCCAGGGAACCCCTCCCAGGCAAACTGGCGACCCAGGGAACCCCTGCCAGGCAAACTGGCGACCCAGGGAACCCCTCCCAGGCAAACTGGCGACCCAGGGAACCCCTCCCAGGCAAATGAATAGATTTGGTAGATAGTTTTTAAGTGGATAAGGAAGTGTAAACTAGGAAGTTAACTCCAAACACATTTTCATTAAGAGCAGCTGTTTAGCTGGTAGGTTATAGGTTATCCATGTGTTGGCAAAAATGTATGTCCAAGTCAAGAAAGCTTACAGAACCAGCATACAGCACCACTTACTGCACTGGTAGCCTATGCTGCTCTTTCAAATCCTACATTAAGATAATCCAGTGAGTGTAATTGGCTCCAATGAGGGTAATTTGCTCAATATTTGGAGTTGAGAAATAATGTTGACATAATTAGTAAGAAGATATTCTCCTCTTCTTTTCCACGGTATTATACTATATATTCATAAAAAACATTGAGACAAATCAAGTGTTATATACGGAACAAAAATATGAACACAACATTTAAAGTGTTGGTCCCATGTTTCATGAGCTGAAATAAAATATCCCAGAAATGTTCCATATGCACAAAAATATTATTATTTGTGCACAAATGTCCCTGTTAGTGAGCATTTCTTCTTTGCCAAGATAATCCATCCACCTGACAGTTGTGGCATATCAAGAAGCAGATTAAACAGCATGCTCATTACACAGGTGCACCTTGTGCTGGGGGACAATAAAAGGCCATTCTAAATGTGCAGTTTTGTCACACAACACAATGTCACAGATGTCTCCGTAATTGAATGTTCATTTCTCTTCCATAAGCTGCCTCCAACGTCATTTTAGAGATTTTGTCAGCAAGTCCAACCAGCCTCACAATTGCAGACAATGTGTAACAACGCCAGCCCAGGACCTCCACATCCGGCTTCTTCACCTGCGGGATCGTCTGACAATAGCAACCCGGACAGCTGATGAATCTGTGGGTTTGCACATCCGAATCATTTCTGCACAAACTGTCAGGGAAACTTCTCAGGGAAGCTCATCTGTGTGCTTGTCGTCCTCACCAGGGTCTTGACCTGACTGCATTTTGGCCTCATAACCGACTTCAGTGGGCAAATGCTCACCTTCCATGGCCACTGGCAAGCTGGAGAAGTGTGCTCTCCACAGATGAATCCCGGTTTCAACTGTACCGGGCAAATGGCAGACAGTGTGTATGGCGTCATGTGGGCATGTGGTTTGCTGATGTCAATGTTGTGAACAGAGTGCCCCATCGTGGCGGTGGGGTTATGGTATAGGCAGGCATAAGCTACGGACAATGAACACAATTGCATTTTAGCGATGGCAATTTGAATGCACAAAGATGAGATCCTGAGGCCCATTGTTGTGCCATTCATCCGCTGCCATCACCTCATGTTTCAGCATGATTATGAACGGCCCCATGTCGCAAGGATCTGTACACAATTCATGGAAGCTGACAATTTCCCAGTTCTTCCATGGCCTGCATACTCACCAGACATGTCACTCATTGAGCATGTTTGGGGTGCTCTGGATCTACGTGTACGACAGCGAGTTCCAGTTCCCCCCATATCCAGCAACTTCGCACAGCCATTGAAGAGGAGTGGGACAACATTCCACAGGCCACAATCAACAGCCTGAACAACTTAACGTGAAGGAGATGTGTCGCGCTGCATGAGGCAAATGGTGGTCACACCAGATACTGACTGGGTTTCTGATCCACGCACCTACTTTTTCTTTAAGGTATCTGTGACCAACAGATATATATCTGTATTCCCAATCAAGTGAAATCCATACTTTAGGACCTAATTTATTTATTTCAATTGATTGATATCCTTATATGATCTGTAACTCAGTAAAATCTTTGAAATTGTTGAATGTTGCATTTCTATTTTTGTTCAGTGTACATATTTCTGTGGACCCCTAGCAGTACCACTGTGGTCACCTACGGGACCACGGCTCCATGGTTGAATGGCTATAGCCTAGGTAGCCTAGGCTGTAGCCTACTAAATAAATATATTTTTGCAGCCTATATATATTCAATTCTGGGAATCGTTTATTTAGGTTTCAATTTTACTATTTTGTTAATGTAAACAATATTGAATGTAAAGGTCTTGCTTAGTTATGTTGACTATAGGCTCTTTTTCAGAGCAATTTAAGTTGTCAATGTGCCTCATCTCATTGTTAATAATAAAATATAAATTTCTTAATTCATGCATGGTTTCCTTTTATCCAAATGTTGAATAGACTTGCAGTCAAATTCATTCCTGCAGGCTGGTAATAAAACAGTCATGAAAACAATGAAATAAATGAGTGTTATTTTTGTGAGTCACGAATCGGCTCAACAATTCTATACGGGTTGGTCAGATTGCGGAGAAAAATCTGTCCTGATTTGGGATTTTGTGTGGGGCTCAGAATTGTTGTGGCTGGCATGGGGCGGGAGCGACTCCAAAATACTGACCCGTGCATGACTCTACTTCAAGGGCTTCTGTGGGTGTATGTGTGTGTGTGTGTGTGCCTGCATGCATACATAGGTGTGTAGGTGTGTGTGTGTGTAATTGTCTTAGCTACATGGGGTGAGCTGTGAGTTTGTGAGTGTGTGAATACAAAGTGCTGACTAAGGGGCTGTCCAGAACAGCATCTTATCTGAGGCGTGACGTGTGGAGGCAGGCTGGCTATCAGGGAGAGGAATCTAACAGTTCCACCATTAGAGGGAGAAAACGGTAGACTGCACCAGGCTCCTTCTATTGGAAGAGATACATTTACTGTGTGATAAGCAGAAATCCTCTTCTGGGAGGGAACAGGAGAGGATACGAGGACTGAAGGGGGGAAAGGGCTAGAGAGGACCTGAAGCACTCTGCCACACACACACACGCACACACACACACACATACACACACGCATTTAGAATGCACATCTCGCCGACAAATAAAAGTGGAGAAAAAAAACGATCCTGTACTTTTCCAACGTTGTGTTTCCTTCATGAATCACTCTTCCATGATTCACTGTCTAGCTACAGATAACTGTAATCAGAAGTTCTGAAAACAGACAGGGAAGAAAGTGAAGAGGCCAAATAGTCAGACGTTAAGAAACAAAGCTCAAGCACGGATTGGGTATCGGGTATCAACATAGCCCTGCACTCTCACCCTCTCACCACCCACCCAACTCCCCCTTCCCCCTCTCCCCCTCTCACCACCCACCCAACTCCCCCTTCCCCCTCTCACCCTCTCACCACCACGCAACTCCCCCTTCCCCCTCTCCCCCTCTCACCACCCACCCAACTCCCCCTTCCCCTTCTCACCCTCTCACCACCCACCTAACTCCCCCTTCCCCCTCTCACCCTCTCACCACCCACCCAACTCCCCCTTCCCCCTCTCCCCCTCTCACCACCCATCCACCCACCTAACTCCCCCTTCCCCCTCTCCCCCTCTCACCACCCACCCAACTCCCCCTTCCCCCTCTCCCCCTCTCACCACCCACCCAACTCCCCCTTCCCCCTCTCCCCCTCTCACCACCCACCCACCCAACTCCCCCTTCCCCTTCTCACCCTCTCACCACCCACCTAACTCCCCCTTCCCCCTCTCACCCTCTCACCACCCACCCAACTCCCCCTTCCCCCTCTCACCTTCTCACCACCCACCCAACTCCCCCTTCCCCCTCTCACCCTCTCACCACCCACCCAACTCCCCCTTCCCCCTCTCACCCTCTCACCACCCACCCAACTCCCCCTTCCCCCTCTCACCTTCTCACCACCCACCCAACTCCCCCTTACCCCTCTCACCTTCTCACCACCCACCCAACTCCCCCTTCCCCCTCTCACCTTCTCACCACGCACCTAACTCTCCCTTCCCCTTCTCACCCTCTCACCCCACACCTAACTCCCCCTTCCCCCTCTCACGCTCTCACCACCCACCCAACTCCCCCTTCCCCCTCTCACCCTCTCACCACCCACCTAACTCCCCCTTCCCCCTCTCATCCTCGCACCACCCACCTAACTCCCCCTTCCCCCTCTCACCATCTCTTCTCCTTCCCTCTTGTTCGGGCCTAATCTCCATACAGTCTGCCAGGGCTTGTTCTGATGGACTTTGTTTTAGAATAAATAAACACACAGTTGGTTACTGTACATAATGTCGGTCTACAGAGCAAACAGTCATTTCCCCAAACTGTTCAAATTGTTAACATCCACCTGCAGACCAATTCCCCCTGCGTGGTGACAGTGACATGGTCTGTCTCTGTCCTAACAGATCAACAGGCAGGCGTTTGAAGATGGAGCAGTGGTATGCAAACGGCCTCTGACTGGGAGAGAAATGTCGTTTTCTGTCTTTTTTGTCCTAAGTCGGTCGAGAAAAATCTCTTCTCATTGAAGTGGATCGACAGAGCACCCTTAAATGACATCGACTTCAACTCAATAGAACAAGACAGGCATCAACGATCCATTCTGACGGATAGCCCAGATTTACACACAGTCATTACCTACCACCTTGGTCAGCCTATAGCCTGACAATTTAGACGGCTGAAAGAGACTCACTTCAAGGGTTGAGCGGTAGTCACACTTAACAGTCGGTTAACCAGAAATGGCAGATAGAAATCTATATCACCACTGTAGCCTGCTTGTATGGAAGTGTATCAAGAGGTCTGCCTAGAGGTCTGGACCTTTATGGCATAGGAGTTATAGGGTTAATGCCCTGTGATTAAAGGCTCACTGGTTCAAGCCTTGCTTAGGCTATTTGCTTTGAAACCACACTAGAGCCGTACGGTACAATTGTTCTGTACTGTAAGTAGCCTACAACAGTGTCCTTGCTTTGTGATCATCCTCAAGCACCCTGCTGCGAACAGCTGAGCAGACGGAATGACTACCTCGTCTTTCTACGTGTTTCAGTGTAAAAACAGTACCAGTCAAAAGTTTAGACACACCTACTCATCATTGTCGAATAATAGTGAAAACATCACAACTAGGAAATAACACATATGGGAATCATGTAGTAACCAAAAAAAGTGTTGAAAGTAGCCACCCTTTGCCTTGATGAAAGCTTTGCGCACTCTTGGCATTCTCTCAACCATCGTCACGAGGTAGTCACCTGGAATGCATTTAAATGAACAGGTGTGCCTTGTTCAAAGTTAATTTGTGGAATTTCTTTCCATCTTAATGCATTTGAGCCAATCAGTTGTGTTGTGACAAGGTAGGGGTGATAAACAGAAGATAGCCCTATTTGGTAAAAGACCAAGTCCATATTATGGCAAGAACAGCTGAAATAAGCAAAGAGAAATGACAGTCCATCATTACTTTAAGACATGAAGGTCAGTCAAGTGCAGTCTGACCTGGACTCCAGACAGGAGCACAGATTTCCACTGGTCTTTTTTGATATTTTGATTTGTTTAACACTTTTCTGTTTACTACATGATTCCATATGTGTTATTTCACAGTTTTGATGTCTTCACTATTATTCTACAATGTAGAAAATAGTAAAAATAAAGACAACCTGTGAATGAGTATGTGTCCACATTTTTGTTAGGTACTGTATGTAGGACGCAAACACACACGTGCACACACACACGTGCACCTGCATGTGACAAACACACACACACACACACACACACACACACACACACACACACACACACACACACACACACACACACACACACACACACACACACACACACACACACACACACACACACACACACACACACACACACGGTAACCGAGTCGGCGGGTGTCATCGCTTCACACCTCTCCAGACGGATTCTCAACAGGTGCGGCCGCCATGCACTGTGGGTAATTGACGTCGAGTGCAGCCGGGCTGTAAGTGGTGCGGCGCCAAATCAACTCACGACAAAAATCAAACAAACAATGGAAAGTACTTTCTGATTACCCTCGAGTTTTTCTGCATCTCAAACGACACCCTGTCACCTAGTATAATGCAGTACTTCAGTCTTTCATCGCAGCTCTACATGGGAATAGGGAATCATTTCAGACACAATTGTTAGGATTTTTAAAGTACTCTATACTGTAATATTAGTGAATCAGTCTTTACCCCATAGGCTCTCTCTCTCTCTCTCACTCCCCCTCTCTCCCCCTATCTCTCCCCCTCTCTCCTTCTCCCCTCCCTGTTCCACTGTCTTCACTAATTTGGTAATTAGAATTCAGATTTCCACGTCGCAGGGTGTGCCCATGAAACAGCTGCTTGGGAGTAGAATTACCTTGCTGTCAATAGGGAGCCCTGAGGAGAGGAGAGCACACACCGACTGCAGCTAGTCTATAAATATACAGTACAGCTCTCCAAGGCTACGACAACTTTTGGGGAAAACACTTCTTTGCCTGAATCTGAGATTGACTGCATTCAGAAAAAACAGTATGAGCCACAGTAGAGTTATCTCGGGCAAGGATTAAGCCTAGTTGTGTAGGCTTTTTATTACAGGCCTTCTTGTAACAAACAGGAACATGTTTAATCTGTGTGTGGTTAACATTCTAAATGTTAGTAATTTAGCAGACACTTTTGTCCACAATGACTTACAGGAGCAATTAGGGTTTGCACAATGGCACATCAACAGATTTTTCACCTACAGTATTCACTTCAGGGATTTGAATCAGCAACCTTTCATTTACTGGCCCAATGCTCTTAACCACTAGGCTACCTGCCACCCTCAGGTAGCAAACCAGCCCTTTAAACTAACATAGAGCTAGGATTCTAGAACACACCCTGACCTGCTCCTGTCTTATTTCATTGTAGACCCAGTCTACTGTGAAAGGACGTACAATTGGCTCCCAAAACTGATACACTTCCTGAAGAATCTGGAGATCGATGACATCACCATTAAATCGTGCCTCATCATATTTTGGTTCCTCTCCAAACTTGGTCCACTCTGCTACTGTGTGTGTGTGTGTGTGTGTGTGTGTGTGTGTGTGTGTGTGTGTGTGTGTGTGTGTGTGTGTGTGTGTGTGTGTGTGTGTGTGTGTGTGTGTGTGTGTGTGTGTGTGTGTGTGTGTGTGTGTGTCAAATCAAATCAAATGTCATTTTATTTGTCACATGCTTCGTAAACAACAGGTGTAGACTAACAGTGAAATGCTTACTAGCGGGCCCTTCCCAACAATGTGGAGAGAAAGAAATTAGAAGTAATAAAAAAAAGACAAATAATAACACGAGGAATAAATACACAATGAGTAACGATAACTTGACTATATACACGGGGTACCAGTACCGAGTCGAGGTAATTGAGGTAGATATGTACATATGGGTAGGGATAAAGTGAGTCGGCAACAGGATAGTAATACACAGTAACAGCAGCATATGTGATGAGTCAAAAAAGGGTCAATGAAGACAGTTAAATAGTTAGCCAATAGCTACCCAGACTAACTATTAAACAGTTTTATGGATTGGGGGTAGAAGCTGTTCAGGGTCCTGTTGTTTCCAGACTTGGTGCATCGGTACTGCGTGCCATGTGGTAGCAGAGAGAACAGTCCATAACTTGGGTGGCTGGAGTCTTTTACCATTTTTAGGGCCTTCCTCTTCTAAGACATGTACGTGTGTGTGTGTGTGTGTGTGTGTGTGTGTGTGTGTGTGTGTGTGTGTGTGTGTGTGTGTGTGTGTGTGTGTGTGTGTGTGTGTGTGTGTGTGTGTCCTCTCCCTGCTCTCTCCTCTCTGCTGCAGGCGTCTGGGTCTCAATGGGCCCATCTGGTCTCCATAGTGTAGAATCTGGGGCACAGCTAGACAGGGGCCCCTAGTCACCCTCCTACAGCACACACACATACACACACTTACAGGGCCATCGGAAAGTATTCATACCACTTCACTTTTGCCACATTTTGTTACGTTACAACCCTATTCTAAAATTGTTTAAAAACTCTTGAGGATTAGCTCCTTTTTTTCAATTTTCGCCTAAAATGACATACCCAAATCTAACTGCCTGTAGCTCAGGCCCTGAAGCAAGGATATGCATATTCTTGGTACCATTTGAAAGGAAACACTGTGAAGTTCATGGAAATGTGAAAGGAATGTAGGAGAATATAACACAATATATCTGGTAAAAGATAATACAAAGAAGAATAACAACCGTTCTTTTGTATTTTCTTTGTACCATCATCTTTGAAATGCAAGTGAAAGGCCATAATGTATTATTCCAGCCCAGGTGCAATTTAGATTTTGGCCACTAGATGGCAGCAGTATATATGCAAAGTTTTAGACTGATCCAACGAACCATTGCATTTTTGTTCAAAATGTTGTATCAAGACTGCCCAAATGTGCCTAATTGGTTTGGTAACTTTTTATGTTCAAAATTGTGCACTCTCCTCAAACAATAGCATGGTATTATTTCACTGTAATAGCTACTGTAAATTGGACAGTGCAGTTAGATTAACAAGAATGTAAGCTTTCTGCCAATATCAGATATGTCTATGTCCTGGGAAATGTTCTTGTTACCTACAACTTCATGCTAATTGCATTAGCCTACGTTAGCTCAACCGTCCCGTGGATGGGACACCAATCCCGAAGAAGAATTATCCCCTCATCAATCTAAACACAATAACCCATAATAATAAAGCAAAAATTAAATTTAGAACTGTATGCACATTTATTACAAATAAAAACCTTAAATATCACATTTACTTACGTTTTCAGACCCTTTACTCAGTTGTTTTTGAAGCACCTTTGGCAGTGATTACAGCCTCAAGTCATCTTGGGTATGATGCTACAAGCTTGGCACACCTGTATTTGGGGAGTTTCTCCCGTTCTTCTCTCAAGCTCTGTCAGGTTGGAAGGGAAGCGCTGCTGCACAGCTATTTTCAGGTCTCTTCAGAGATGTTTGATCGGTTTCAAGTCCGGGCTCTGGATGGGCGACTCAAGGACATTCAGAGACTTGTCCCGATGCCACTCCTGTGTTGTCTTGGCTGTGTGCATAGGGTTGTTGTCCTGTTGGAAAGTTAACCTTTGCCCCAGTCTGAGGTCCTGAGAGCTCTGTAGCAGATTTTCATCAAGGATCACTTTGCTCAGTTCATCTTTTCCTAGATCCTGACTAGTCTCCAAGTTCCTGCCGCTGAAAAACATCCCCACAGCATAATGCTGCCACCACCATGCTTCACCGTAGGGATGGTACCAGGTTTCCTCCAGATGTGAGGCTCTGCATTCAAGCCAAAGAGTTCAATCTTGGTTTTATCAGACTAGAGAATCTTGTTTCTTTAGGTGCCTTTTGGCAAATTCCAAGCAGGCTGTATTGTGCTTTTTACTGAGGAGTGGCTTCTGTCTGGCCACTCTACCATAAAGGCCTGATTGGTGGAGTGCTGCATAGATAGTTGTTCTTCAGGAAGTTTCTCCCATCTCCACAGAGGAACTCTAGATCTCTGCCAGAGTG
>NC_034187.2:36128220-36160720 GCF_002021735.2 Oncorhynchus kisutch
AAGACCACATTTTCCATAACAGGTAGGTAGGTATGTATGTATGTATGTATGTATGTAGGTAGGTAGGTAGGTAGGTAGGTAGGTAGGTAGGTAGGTAGGTATGTAGGTAGGTAGGTAGGTAGGTAGGTATGTAGGTAGGTAGGTAGGACTGAGGTCTGAACAGATAGTTCAGTGCTGCTCTTCTTTTCTATAACCTATATGGAACACATTACATGGTCTATTCTTGGCATGTAGGTTTCTCACTTATGGTTGGCACAAATTGGGACATGTGGGAGGGGAATTGGCAGGGTATAAGCAAATTAAGTACAGTAGTATATACTATAATTAAAACTGTAGTGTTTTTGCTGACATTTCTGCAGTATTTACTACAGTGTTTATTTTGTGGATAATACTGCAGTATTTACTATAGTATTATAAATTATACTCCAAAATGCTACAGTAAGTACCACACATGATCAAGGGATACTACAGTGTATAGCAAAATATTCTACAGTATATTAGTTTACTAAATAATGATGTAAAAATTACCGTAGAGTTCCATAGTAAACTACAGGGTTGGGGTCAATTCCGGTCAATTCATGAAGTACACAAAAATGTAAATTCAAATTCTCTTCAAGGCTTTTCAATGAGGAACATTTTGAAATGGAATTGGAATTTGGTTTACGTTCTGAATTGACTGGAATTCAATTGGTGTCAAGAACTGCAACGCTGCTGGGTTTTTCCCCCTTTTCCCCCCCTTTTCCCCACATGGAACAGCGTTCCATGTGTATCAAGAATGGTCCATCACCCAAAGGACATCCAGACAACTGGACACAACATTGGGAAGCATTGGAGTCAACACTGGCCAGCATCCTCTCTGTGGAACGCTTCCGATATATTGTAGTGTTCATGCCCCAACAAACTGAGGCTGTTCTATGGGCAAAAGGGGGTGCAACTCAATATAAGGAAGGTGTTCAGTGTATAGAGAGGGAGAGTGAGTGAAAGAGAGAGAGAGAGATAATAATAATAATTATTATAAATCATGAGTCCATGTGTTATGCCATTTTTATCATGGCTGTGAACTGGTCATAGGAGGACTCACGTGTATTATTGCTGTTATACAACAGGTTTACCAGAATTAACAAGCAAGATTCTTTCCCAAACCATCAATTTTTCAACAAAAATTCATGCATTCAAGCTTCATTCATTCAACAAAAATTCATGCATTCAAGCTTCATTCATGGTTGTCAAGTGCAATTGTAGGCGTTCTCTGGTCATCAGTTCTATTTGTATTGACTACCGTGTAAAGCAAAACGACCGCACTGGTTGATAGTTCCAGGACTTTGCAGGTTGCTATGGCAGGCAAAAAGGGTTGTTAAGGATGCTATTATGCTATTGACATCTCTTTGTATATATCCATGGAAATGATGCTGATTCATGATTTCGACTGGCTAAGAAAAGCTGCCTGTCTGTCTCGTCCCGACTCTCAACACATTTATTATTATGAGATTTCAATATCGCAACGACGTTGTAAATGTCGGAGATAATGTCTAGATGCTTTTAACAATGGAGATCAAGTTTATAAATTGCATGGCTGGGCAGATGAGACAGCCGATCTGTAAAAGTAGTAGTGGTGCGTTGCTAGGTAATGATGTAAACGATGGCCCTTTTTATGAATGTGGCCATGTGTATGTTGTCTATTATGTCACGGGCAGCGTAGACTCTAACAATGGGAATTCCAAAACACCCGTTGTCTAAAAGTTACTGTATATAGCGAGACAGGTAGAGAGAGTAAGATAGTGAGGGAAAGAGAGAGAGCGAGAGAGAGAGATGGGATGTCATAGTATTGCTTGGCTGGTTTAGGCTGTCCTAGCAGAAAAAAGAGATGTCGTCTCTGCTCCAATGGGCTTTAGACTAATCCTGTAAATATCTATCATTACATGTCACCTACTGTATGTCTGTTTATCTGCTTCACCTCTCTCTCTCTCTCTCTCTCTCTCTCTCCTTCATCCACCTTATATCTCTCTCTCCCTCTCTCCTTCATCCACCTTATCTCTTTCTCTCTCTCTGTCTCCTTCTATACTTTATCTGCTCACATCACACCTCTATCCATCTCTCCATCTCTCTCTCTCACCCCCCCCCCATTCTTTCTCCCTCACTCTCTCTCTCTATCTATCTTGGCGTTATCTATCACAGTTTGTCACCTCCGTCACTCGTCCCCAGGGAGAAGGGGCAGTCAGCAGAGTAGACATATGGACTGTGTAACGTATAGACACTTATATACAGTATACTGTGCTGCCTAGTCAAGCACTGCTGGGGTTTAAAAAACAGGAACCAGGGGATGGGAAAAACACTAAGCTCAACAAACTCTCTCCCTTTCCATCCATCACTCTATATGTCTATATTCGATACCCTCAACCCCAACGCAAGGCTTCATTTCACCCCTTTCTGATTCACACATTCAGGGGTTTCCCTGGTTAGTCTGTCCGTGTAATTGGTGCACTTTTATATACGGTGCTAACTTATGTATTTTTTTTATATTTTTTTTATTTGACCCCTTTATCTCCCTAATTTCGTGGTATCCAATTGTTTTAGTAGCTACTATCTTGTTTCATCGCTACAACTCCTGTACGGGCTCGGGAGAGACGAAGGTTGAAAGTCATGCGTCCTCCGATACCCAACCCAACCAAGCCGCACTGCTTCTTAACACAGCGCGCATCCAACCTGGAAGCCAGCCGCACCAATGTGTCGGAGGAAACACCGTGCACCTGGCAACATTGGTTAGCGCGCACTGCGCCCGGTCCGCCACAGGAGTCGCTGGTGTGCGATGAGACAAGGACATCCCTACCGGCCAAGCCCTCCCTAACCCGGACGACACATTGATTATCTTGTCTTATGTAGTGTTTCTCTAACACTACACAGCTGATTCAAATGATGAAAGCTTGATGATTAGTTGATTATTTGAATCAGCTGAGTAGTGCTAGGGCAAAAAAACGGAATGTGGGTCCTGAGGACCGGATTTGGAAAACCCTGATGCAAAGTGACTTTGGGTCGTGTGCATACTTTCTATTTATTAATTATTATTATAACTTTTAAAAGACAGAGTACAAAGAGAAGGCTAGTGGTAACCGATAATAACCTCTCAGAAATGACCGTGGACGAAAATGTTAGTCTTATTTGTTTCAGTTGACTTTAGACCCTGTAAGTTTGATACAATTACGAGCCTAAATAGGCCAAATGTCTTGTTGGTGAACGGTTAATGGGATACAGAGAGAAATGACCACTAAAACTGCTGAACTGTAGGATATCAGCCCAGAACCATAGAAGGGAAACACAGAGCAGGTCTTCCAATGAGAGAGATACTGTGGAGGTCTGTCTCAAAGGACCATAGCAGGGGGGCAGCTCTGCCGTTTGCCCAACAGAGCACATCCATCCTGGGCTTGAGTTAGGACTACACGCCCCTTCTCCTGACATCATCCTGGAGGTGAGTCTAAGTGTCCTTTGGGGCTACGTGTGTGTGTGTGGTGTGTGCGTGTGCCCGCGTGCGTGTGTGTGTGTGCGTGTTGGGGACAGTCAAGCATCTCGGCCAGCGACATGATTCATGTAAATGTCACACTGACAGGAGTTCAAACAGAAAGAACAGTCTGTTCTCCCAAAATACCCCATCGGACTTATAACACTGCAGGACACACACACAGGAATGTACACGGACTCGCACAGGCGACACAAAAAAAACACAAACACACACTCAGATCCACGAACACACAGTCCGTGCAGGGTCAGGTGCTGGTCAGTACTGGACTGTGCTGGACTGTATGTAACAGCGGCTGTTCGGTGAATCATACTCATGTGATGAGTGACCTTGCCTGAGAACTAAAGAATTGTGTAAGCTCCCCAAGCTAATGCCTATGCTTTAGCTCAGAAGGCTACTACAGTCTCGTGGCACACAAGAGATAGTCAGTCAAATGAACTGTGTTAGGTCTGGTACTGTCACGCCCTGACCTTAGAGAGACGTTTTATTTCTCTATTTGGTTAGGACAGGGTGTGATGTGGGGTGGGCATTCTTTGTTTTCTGTTTCTATGTTTTGGCCGGGGTATGGTTCTCAATCAGGGACAGCTGTCTATCGTTGTCTCTGATTGGGAATCATACTTAGTTTTGCCACCTTAGTTGTGGGTAGTTGTCGCCGTTTTGTACAGCCTTACGGAGCTTCACGTTCGTTTATGTTGTATTATTGTTTTGTTGGCGACATTTGCAAATAAAGAATCATGTGCGCGCACCACGCTGTACCTTGGTCCGGTCATTTCCCTGATGATGTTCGTGACATACACAGCTACACAACTACAGTGTGATTCTGATTCACCTCTCTCTCCTTTCTCTGAGTGTCGGTTCAGTCCTTTTTCTCTCTTCCTCCACTCATACTGACCAACATAAATAGATCCCAGGTAGGTATAGCCAACCTGATATCTGTTTTTCCACTAAACACCAATCCTTTCACTACACTCCTCCATTCACCCAGCATGGCCCCCAGTCACTCCCTAACCATCACCCCTGTCAGTCCAACCCCTTCTCTCCCACCGGCGGATGTGACTCACGCAGGGTTGACATGGTGACCACCGTGGTAATGTCTGACCCCAGGGCGAGTGGGAGAAAACCAGGTCAGAGAGAGGGAGGCAACCAGAGACCTATGATAGTGGCTAGTTATAAAGGTAGGTAGGAAAGAGGGTTGGAGGGAGAAGAGAAGAGATGGGGGTGGACAAGCGATGAAGCGGATCCAAAATGCATCTATGTGAGCTCAGACACAGATTGTGTTGACATTTTATTTATTTATTTCTTTTCTTTGTAGTTTTCACCCCTTTTTCTCTCCAGTTGGTCGTTACAGTCCTGTCCCATCGTCACAGTCCTGTCCCATCGTTACAGTCCTGTCCCATCGTCACAGTCTTGTCCCATCATTACAGTCCTGTCCCATCGTTACAGTCCTGTCCCATTGTTACAGTCCTGTCCCATCGTCACAGTCCTGTCCCATCGTCACAGTCCTGTCCCATCGTTACAGTCCTGTTCCATCGTTACAGTACTGTCCCATCATTGCAACTCCCGCACGGACTCGGGAGAGCCGAATATCGAGAGCCATGCGTCCTCGGGAAACACAACCCGCTAAGCCACACTGCTTTTTGACACACTGCAAGCTGAACCCAGAAGCCAGCCGCACCAATGTGTCGGAGGAAACACCGTCCAACTGGCGATCATGTCAGCGTGCACTGCGCCCAGCCCACCACGGGAGTCGCTAGAGAGCGATGGGATAAGGACATCCCAGCCGGCCAAACCCTCCCCTAACCCGGACGACGCTGGGCAAATTGTGCACCGCCTCATGGGTTTCCCGGGGGCGGCCGGCTGCGACACAGCCAGATATCCAACCCGGATCTGTAGTGACGCCTCCAGCACTGCGATGCAGCGTAGACCGCTGAGCCACTCAGGAGCAGATTGTGTTGATAATAACAGAACCCTATAACCCTTCTTACCCCTCCTCTGTCCCCATTCTCTCTCTCCCTCCATGTCCCCTCTGTACCCCACTGGCCCCCTTCTTTCCCCCCTACTTCCACTCTTACCCCTCTCCTCCAGTCGATGAAGTTTCCATTGCGTTCCTCATGCCATATCACCCAGCAGCACTCTAGGGTCCACCTCACACACACCTTCCTGCACCTTAAAAGCCTAAAAGAATAGACTATTAGCAATTCATACACACACAGACACTCGCCTTGGGCTGGGAAATGGCAATGGAAAAAGGCCTGAGCGGTGGTGTCATCATTCTTCCTTCTCAGTCTCTCCATACCTCACACTGACATTTACATGTAAATACACGTGATAGGTGGCCGCGCTCGGGTTTCAATGAAAATACTAGGGCTGGGATGTGATACACAGGGACAAAAGCCAGGAGCGATCACCACTCTGTATATCACACACACACACACACACACACACACACACACACACACACACACACACACACACACACACACACACACACACACACACACACACACACACACACACACACACACACACACACACACACACACACACAGTTACACCTTTGACCCCATTCCACGGCCAAGAAAGAGTCAAGGGAAAATATGACACACACCCATACACACACCCACCCACCCTGGTCTCACTCCTCACCCCCCCCCCCCCCCACCCCACACACACCCCCCAAACACACACACCCTTGTCCGCCCCCTCACACCCGAAAGGTGGGTTAGGGGAAAATGTGACCGAGCTTAGGTCAGCTGGCAGGCTGATTGAATTATGACAGGCATGTCTTATCACTGGGGGGGATAGTATAAATCGGCCTCAAGTGGCAACCAGACACCAGGGAGCAGGGTAAAAAGATGGCCACAGGGGTATTTATAGGGAGACGGGTGGGTAGGGACCAACACAACCAATGGGACAAAGGACTCATTGGGGTCACCAGAGGAAGGGATTGAGAGAGCGAGGGAAGGAGGTGAAAGGGGACTGATCATGGGACAGGGACCAATGGATTCCATGGGATCACCAAAAAGGAGGGAGGGAGGGACATGAATTGACCAAATATTCCACCGCAGCAGTTGTCATCATGACCCTGACTGTGATAGGTTGGGGTCACAACTGGGTCGTGGTCAGGAAAGCTTGACGGTCAGATGTCATAGTGAAGAAGAGTCAGGAGATTCTCTTTTCCTACAAATGTGTTTCCATTGACCCTTACTTCAAAGTTTCCCCCAAATTTTCAGTAGAAAGTGAGTGAAGGACGCGAGGAGCGGACACAAGGAAGCAAGGAAAGTGTTATGATATTCTTGAAGAGTTACCAAAATGGATCATTATTTTCCTAAATAATATGAGATTCAACAAAGGTTGGGGTCACAACTGGGTCGTGGTCAGGAAAGCTTGACGGTCAAAGAGGCAGCCTATCTTGCATACCGTAGGGTCCCAAACTGTTTCTCATCGAGCAGTACAGGACAAACAAGAGATTAGTTCTATCAAACAGGCAGGCATTGCTAACTAGGATAAAATTGTACACACACTCCAATCCTGCTCTGTGAGACTGTGATGGAATGAACAGGATGATATATGCTGTACGGCTCTCACTCCCTCCCTCGAGCTCGCTCTCTCTCTCCCTCCCTCACTCTTTCACTCTCGCTCTCGCTCTCCCTCTCTCTCTCTCTCTCTCTCTCTCTCTCTCATAGGACAGGTGGTGGCAGGGACAGAATATACGCATACAAAAATATCAAAAAAGGGGTAGAGAGAGAGAGAGAAAGAACAAGAGCGAGAGCGAGAGCGAGAGTATGAAGACAGCATGGTCGTTGCCGGTGTTGGAACAGAGGGTTCTTCTCTCCAACAGAGCCAATTCATCTCTCCTTATGACACTGCCTAACTCTCAGGGCTTTCTCTCACTCCTTCCTCAGAGAGAGAGAGAGAGAGAGAGAGAGAGAGAGAGAGAGAGAGATGTAACGGGTGAGAGAGAGGGAAGGATGAAAAGGAGAGGAAAGAGATATGGAGAGAGAAATGATATGATATGGAAAGCGAGATGAGAGTGAGAAACTGGGAATAGAGAGAAATAAGGCTAGACAGAGAGGGCAGAGATAGAGAGGAAGAACGACATAACAAGAGACTAGTGAAAGAGAGAGGACTAGCCAGAAGCTTCCTAGGAGCTATATTCATTTCCCTCCCTGTCAGTTTGGCTGTCCCTCCACCTCTTACCTGTGTTACCTGAATAAATAGCGCGCTCTCCTGTAGCGCCGGGGAAGCGCTGAGGGCTAAACGTGTCCCGGCTAATGAAGCTTTCAGCGTGGGGCTGCTCTGACAGCTGGCGGGGGAGGGCTGGGAACTACACGGCATGAAATAAGGGGGAAAATTGATTAGCAATTTTCATTTACACAGCTAAACAAAAGCTGCTCTGCATATCAGGGGCTGCTGGGTTAAGTGTTGGTGGAGGGTGGGTGGGGGGAGGTAAAAAACATCCCCCTTCCACCAATGTGAGCTAAAGCCAAAATATGCTATATTCTATATACCCTTTTGTTTGGCAATAGAGAAAGGGGGCTTTTGGGGGGGAGGAGAGAGAGAAAGAGAGAGCGAGAGAGAGAGAGAGAGAGAGAGAGAGAGAGAGAGAGAGAGAGAGAGAGAGAGAGAAAAGCAGAGTAAGGGGGGAGAGAGAAAGAGAGAAGGGGCACTAGGAGAGAGAGAATACCGCAGCGGCCCGGGGCATGAGGTTGACAGTAAGGGAGGGGTGGAGTGGGGTGGGGTGTTAAGGTACAAGAGTTCATGCTAGTGGTCCAATTCTGAAAATTAAACCTGGAACAAAAACAAGCCATGAGGCCATTCTGCAACAAAAGGAATGGGAGAAAAACACATCACTCTTTATACACGAACCATCACTCTTAAGTTATTAAAGCCACTCAGTACCGTCACCAATAAAGGGTTTTGCCAGCGTGGCGTTCCAAGCCTAATGTGTACGATGTGTTAAGCCCGGCCCAGGCCCATATTGTAGGAAGTGTTTCTTGAAGGGCTTTTGGCAGAACTCAAAGGCACATGATGGTATCAGCAATGACCAGCAGCCTGTATCGGTACTCAGGCTCAGGACCCACCGCCAACAGAGCTTTCTCCATCATCTCAGAGAGCAGCATAAAACCTCTCTCCTTCTGAGCGCATAAGAGGAGGATCCCAAGACTGGCAGCTGGTGAATGAAAAAAAATGGGGGGAAAACCTCTAACCAAAACACTGTACACAACTCCAAATTTAATTTTCTGCAAGATTACACACAATAATTACTAGCTTTATAAAACCCATAACTAATGGCTTCCAATGAGATGATCTATAGCTATCGATCGGCTAACAATCTTGGCTAGGTGCAACACTCTCTCACTGTGGAACGCTTCACAGGGAGGAGAGGAGGAGGAAAGGAGTTGGTCTCGCGGGGCTCAGTTTGTAGAGGGTGGTGCTTGCAACACCAGGGTTGTGGGTTTGATTCCCACGGGGGACCAGTGTGTGAAGAAAAAAAAGTAAGGGAATGTACACACTCACTAATGTAAGTCGCTCTGGATAAGAGTGTCTGCTAAATTACTCAAATGTAAATGAGGCGCAGCACAGAGAAAACAAGAGATGCGTTACTATGCACCTTATATATAATAGGCCTAAATTCCTTGTCTGCTACTGTAGACAATGACTTGCCTGATTACTGAGGTACTTCCAGCACATAGTAACTAGGGCGTACATGGCATAACAACCACTTAACCTACAGAGTCAACAGACAATCGTATGAATGGCATGGCAAACACTAAGACAGACAGAGGTACACTGCATAGAAACATACTGTAAAATAATGTTTAGCTTATTATTTACGGTAGCTATCCAACCACATCCCGAGGTCATAATCCTAAACTTGATGGCTCGTGAAAAGCCTACTTGGAACTAAGAACTAAAGGTGGTCGCCTCTGAGGAGAGCGGAGGGGGGGGGGGGATGAATATTCCCTGAAATGTGTCTTAATCCAGAGCACCAGTAATCCATGGGATTAAGATTCTAAATACTCCTATTCAAGCCAATTAATTCAATTCATGCAGAGCTGACCGGCTCTGCTCGTGTCATTAAGAGGATGGCTGACTTCATGGGAAACACATCTGTCCCCGCTACATTAATGCACGGGGTCTTCTCCCGACCACGCAGTCAAATCCTGCTGCACTATATACACACACACACACTCCACCATGCACAGGAATACATTGAGACGGGGAGGGGAGTGGGGAACCTTAAATTGATGGATACATTATGGCAGTGGAATACTAATGATTGGATCAGCCTGGGTCTAAGTCTACAGGATTTCACTTGGCTTTCACTGGCCGAGGCAAAGCCTGGATTAGAAGTAAATACGGGATTAGAGAGAACAGAGAGATAGACTGGACAAACACACGACTTGAAACAATCCGGAAAGATCCTAAATAGTGACTTTCTCTAATGCTCAGCGGAAAGAGCGAGAGATGGAAAGGGAGAGAGAGAGAGAGAGAGAGAGAGAGAGAGAGAGAGAGAGAGAGAGAGAAATAAATAAAAAAGAAAGAAAGAGAGAACGGAAGAAAGAAAGTACAGCTTTCACTCTCCTTTCTGGCTTTAGGCCCCTTCGGCTTGCCTCAGATCACAACAACGATGCCTTCTAAAAACCTACTTCCTGCTTGACGTGACGTCACTGCCCACATCACAGGGAGAGGACTGCAGCTGCCTAAGGGATGTGGATCTCTGATTAGTGTGTGTGTGTGTGTGTGTGTGTGTGTGTGTGTGTGTGTGTGTGTGTGTGTGTGTGTGTGTGTGTGTGTGTGTGTGTGTGTGTGTGTGTGTGTGTGTGTGTGTGTGTGTGTGTGTGTGTGTGTGTGTGTGTGCGTGTGTGTGTAAGTGCATGTGTAGGCCAGCAGCCTCTCCCTCTGCATGGGTATTAATAGGGACACACGTCATAGAGAAAGGCCTCAGGCTGGAACCTACCCTTAGGCACTGATCTAGGATCAGCTTCAAAACATAAACTGAACCATTGGAGGGGCAAAACTGACCTTAGATCAGTATTTAGGAGCAGCTTTGATTCAGTCCGGAAATAACCTCAGAGGATACATCGAAAACAGAGTCATCCACAGTGATAAGTTGTGAGTATCATGCTAGTTACAGAAAGAGTCTGGCCAACCATAGACCTGGACGTTGTCCTGTTGCTGCCTCCAGGCACCGTGTTCATCCATTCATAATGAGGACTTGGATTCTTAGTACTATCGCTGTCAGTCTAGCATTTCAGCTTTCCTGAATCCTTTACAATTCTGTAGTAGCAATGGGAATTTATACAAAAAAAAATTGTTGATTCAAGCAAGAGGAGTAATTTCTCCATATCCTTCACCTCTCGTCTTAATACAAGCAGTGTTGCCGTGGGATACCAGCTAGCTACAGTCACCCACCCCTCTCACTTTGTATCTGGCCTGACATGGCTCAGTGCGACTGGGCAAAGATGTGGCCAATGACCACTGACTTTTTTAATTATTGAGTGAGTGACCTTAATTGGCTGTTGAAAAAGCCCCACATCATATCGCTCCAGAGAATCTGCTAATATTCTAAATATACATCACACATAGTGGCAGATACTGAGGAGGACCATGAAGGCCACATAAGGAATATGGAATTCACATCTAAATTGTGCTTGCATATATCTGTACATTACCACCAGATATACTGCATAGGTTGACGTTTTGGCATATTGGAACAGGATCAGGGATACATTTGGCTTTAAGGCAACAGGAAATGTGAATTATTATGTGGATTACAATGAATGGACATTTTATGTCGGGGTTGATAAAATCAAGTCTGATATTTCAAAGTGGAAAATACATACTTTAGAATCCTTTTTAAACCTCCAATACACCACAAGTTTGCATTTCGAGCTGTGCAGAATAATTCGAAAAAAAAAAAGAAGAGTGATCAAATTCAGATCCTACATCTGGAAGGCCCTACAGGTCACCTGCTAGTCTGTCCAGATAACCTCACAATCACAATCTAGATTGCAAACTAACCAAACTGCCCAAAGAGATGGGCTAACCTGCACACATAGGAATTCAATTGTACACATTTGTCTCTTACACACACACACACACACACACACACACACACACACACACACACACACACACACACACACACACACACCCACACACACACACACACACACACACACTTCAAGCTTGGCAGTTTCTCCTGAACCATACGGCGTTTTGTATTCTCCATAATCCCCTGTCAGAAGCATTTAGGCAGTGAAACAATAGCAGCACAACCAACAGCAAGCCCCTTCACTCCCAGCTTGGCAGGTCAGAGTAGGAGCAGCAGGTTTCCCCTGCACACACTCACATGCACACGCACTCACACGCACACACACATGTTGCCCTGACTAGGTGCACGTTACTCACAAAGTCTTCCTGGCTTTCTCGAAAGAGTTGTGGTGCAGTTTTCAAGGACACACTCATCTGTCGTCTCCCCCTCTCTCTCTCTTTCTCTCTCTCGTCCTCCTCTCTGTCACTGCAACCACAACAAATGTGAATGTGACGCTCTCTCTCCGTCTCTCGTTCTCTCGTTTCTGCCTCTCTTCTCTCCGTCTGTTGCCACTGGATCAGAGTGGATCTCTGTGTACCGCCAAGCGGGACCTCTCTCTTGGCGAGTGTGGCTTGTGAGAGCAAGGGAGCGACGGAAGGAGGGAGAGAGGGAGGGGAAAGAGAGAGAAAAAGGAGTGCTGGGTGAACTGACCGACTCGTTCCCCTGCCTGTGTACTGGTACACACACACCGACACACACACACTCTACACAGAACCGGCTACGGCAGGCTCCTATTGCAAGCCTGCAGAAAACAGCCTGCTTTACTGAAAAGCACCAGCATCACATTTCAGGGAAGAGAGAGGGAGAGAGAGAGGACTGGGACAGGACAGGACTGGAGAGGAAGTCTCAGGCTACTCAGCGCTACTCGGTCCCCAAAGCCCAGCTGTCTCACGTGAAAAATGCCCCCTAGCTGAAATGAGAAAAGGGCTTCGATAAACAAACAAAGAAACAAACAAATGTCTGTTTAAAGAGAGAGCTTGTGTTTCCTGCCTATGTTGCCCATTGCTGCTTTTTCTGTTTCTTGTACACATCAGCAGTGCATGTGCAACAACCGTGTTTCCCTGTTGGCTAATACACACCGGGAGAAGAGGTAAGGATACTGTATTGACATAGGCTAGTCTACTATGAGTACTACTGCGTAGCTTCAGAAAAACAGACACTGTATCAGAGGAACATTTAGCTTTACCTATTCATTGTCAACACTAGAAATACTGATTATTTTTTGTATACTTTATGGCAAGTATCAATATCATTCACAACTCTATCCTGGTTCTAAACTGGGGTTGGGCGGTTTCCAGATTTTCATATCGTCATACCGTCTTTCTCTCATCCTGAGATTTACGGTATTACCGGCTTTGTACACAAGAGGTCGCCAAAAAATGGTAAAAAGCCCATTGAGCATCTATTACCAGAATGCTAACAAAATTAGCACAAGCAATAGCAAATTTCCGTGGAGGCTGCTAGCTAAATATGCTAATGAGTGCAAACAGAATTTTTTTTTTTTACAAAGACAGGCAATCCAGCTCATAAAGCTATAAATATATAGGTAGGAGCTACTGAATGTCCGTTTTGGTGAGTTTGGACATTTACAAGCGAATGTGAAAGAGAGACATTGTGCAAATTAGTTTTGACGACGCTTGTCTGAAGGAAGAACAGTACTGGCTCTGAAGGAGCAGCATGTGTACACACTGTGTCTGTGTGGAGTCTGGAGTCGCTAGGGCAACGGGCCTGCCTGCTCTGCATGGAGAAGAGGGGGGAGGAGCAGACGAGCCGAAAACAGAGAGGAGAAAAAACGCAAGGAAATCAAGCAGTGGCAGCTGTACACATAACGCATCCAACAGGCTTTGACTTCTCAAACACGGCAGAAAGAGAACACTGCAGTATATGATGCCCCGACACCTTATTAATTCAGCCACTTTCAAGTAAAACTTAGGGGTCGCATTAATGCAGAATTATGTGTTTTTCACACAGGAATGAAATTATAAAACGCATAAGAAATATCTTGCTGCTTTTTGTAAACGAAGATCTAAAATGCTTCTTATAATTTCTGCTCGGCATCAGACTCATTTTGTGCTTCATTTGCACTTCTCCACTTGGATGTGAATTCACAAATAGGCATTCTATCAGCAGACAGACAGCGCTCTGACTGATGGGTAGCTACCTTCATCCGGTACTTTTTTAGGTGTAGCCAGCCTATTTTTCTCTGGTAAAATGAAAGAATAAAAGGCATTTAGTTAAAAAACAAATATTAAAATGTATTGAAAAACTTAAAATAAATCGTTTGAAAGGTATAGACAGTATTAAAAAAACATCCAGTGGCTATTTCCAAATACGCGGTATACGGTATATACGGTATACTGTCCAAGCTTATTCTAAACTACTGTTTCCTTGGGTACCAAACGGGTTCTTCTGCTGTCACCATAGGAGAACCCTTTTTGGGTCCAGGTAGAACCCTTTTTTGGTTCCCGGTAGAACTCTTTTGAGCTCTATGTAGAACCCTCTGTGCAAAGCGTTCTACATGGAACTCAAAAGGAACACCTGGAATCAAAAAGGGTTATTTAAGGGGACAGCCGAAGAACGCTTTTAGGTTCTAGATAGCATCTTTTTTTTTAAGTGTACAAACTAAATGATGGGGGAGCATGTAATATTTCACAGAAGACAAGAGGTGATGCTTTTGGTTTTTGTATACAGTGTCTCATGTCACAACAGAATGTCTCAAGCCTGATTTTTATTCATCCAATGGGGGTGCCCGATCAACCCCCCCTCTACTCCCTCTCTCTACCTCTCTTGCCTGACAGACAGAGCTCCATATGGCGGTGGAAATGATAATATAAAACCGGTCGACCCGAATCAAAACAACAGTTTCTCAGCAGATACAAAAGGTATGAATCGATTTTAGCCCGCCACAGTCCGTGTCCTTATCAGCGTTAGAAAACATTTCAAGGACAAGTCTCCCACTGAATAATACGCAGCAGCGCACCTCAATTGAAGTCAGGGGAAACATTGAGAGGCAGAGAACAAGTCCTCCTGAAAAAAGCACAGAATAGCATAAATATGCAACTTGTCATACCGGTGAATTATCAATAATATATATTTCAAAATAACCGGTCTACCTATCGACTAGGCTACCTGTGCACTTGAGGCTTGCTTGTGCCAAGTACAGAAATCACCATTTGCATTTCGTCTCGCACATCCTGTTTGAGAGTGACCTGTTCAAAATGAATAGCATAGCCTACATTTCAGAAGTAAGACTCGGAGTAAGATTCTTATTGGCGGAAATAGTGCAACCTGAGGAGAAAGCTTAGTAATGGGTTATTACCTTGTGGGTCAGTATTATGGCTGTAGCACCTTGACCAGGTGGACACAAGGTGAGGGACAGAAGCCAGTCAAAACCAAAGCCAGCTGCACCTGCCAGCCCTGTAGGATATCAGTGCACATTTGATCCTAAGCCTACCAGGCCCATTATGTGCATTACATACCCCTTGTCGCTGTGTAGTAAAACAGACACGTGGATCTAAAGAAGGGGACAAGCAGCTAATCAATCCATATGACCAGAGGCAAAGGGAAGTTACAGTTTGCCTATAGCAATGCATTGATACTGCCATTGATTCCCTATGTAAATGCAGGCATCAGCAGTAGCTTATCGCAGATGTGATCAATTAGAATCGTGTGTGTGTGTGTGTGTGTGTGTGTGTGTGTGTGTGTGTGTGTGTGTGTGTGTGTGTGTGTGTGTGTGTGTGTGTGTGTGTGTGTGTGTGTGTGTGTGTGTGTGTGTGTGTGTGTGTGTGTGTGTGTGTGTGCCTTCGCCGACAGACAATGTAGGGACAACGTTGCAAATGCACAGCATTCTGGAAATAAACATGATCCAACACAAGGAGTTGTGATAATTCATTGAAAACATTTACATTGTTAATGGTTATGGCTCTAGTATTTTCTCACTAGCTATAGTGTTGGTTTCTGCCCTTAATTCTGTTCCATCTTGGTCTTCACTGTTTCATGAAAGGCTTGAAAGAATGAATCATGCCATTGTTAGAATTCCAATAAAACATCTTAGTATGCTTTTTTCCCCCAAATTGTTTCATATTCGCTGATGAAAATGATTGGTCTACAGAGGCTACATTTTTTCGCCAGGTTAGGTTAGATTGCTGACAGGAGAAAAGGGTTTTCTGACCACCAAATAAATAATTACATTAAATTGTTACAGATTTTTGCACAAACAAGTCAAATTAGCATGTACACACATACTGTACAGTGCAGTAAAACATTTTTTTCATTTATTTATAATATTGTGTACAATTTTGCATTGGAGAATAAAAGTTGAATATTGAGCAAGGAGAAATGCCAGAGGGAGATCATTAGAATCTAAACCTTTCCGATATACTCTATCCATTACATCATGTTATTCTGAACAGGTATAGCGGCCCAAAGGGGACGTGGATAGGATGTGAAAGACATCACAACAGAACTAACATTAACTATTGAAAGCCAACACTAATTCCTCCAACTTCTCAGAGCGCCAATAAAGTCAGATCTGTGTTCTGTAAACAGTTCAGTCTAATGATACAGCAGGTTGAGGTAGGGTGTCAGTTCTTTCTTAGAACAGGAAGAGGACGCGGTAACCCACCTCCCAAAAACAGCCCCGCTCCTAATTTACCCCCAACAATCAATCTCACACAGACACAGTCGGAGGACTGGATGACTCGAATGCAACAGGATCCACACACACTTTAGTGCTGACGAGGGGGAAAATCTGCTCATATCTGTGGCATGGAGCTCTATCTCTCTAGCTCTGACTTCTATGGGACTGGGAGGAAAGTCACCTACTCTGTGAGGTCACACAGGACTGGGACTGGGAGGAAAGTCACCTACTCTGAGACTTCTACAGGACTGGGACTTGGAGGAAAGTCACCTACTCTGAGAGGTCACACAGGTTAGAGCTCCAGAGAATGAACGAAAGCACCAGGGATGAGGGGGGGGGGGGGGGCAGGGGCTGACTGACGCCAGTACAGGAGGTACAGACAGATATAGCAGCTCCAGTATTGTTTTAGATCGACAGCGGCTTGGCTTGGAGAGATGAGACAGGATCCTAGTGTTAACCCTTAACTTTGTCCATTCCTCAAGAGCCGTGGCCATTAGGTGACACCCAAGCCATCCCTAAACACACACTACACCCCTGGGTTACTGCACACAAACACACACACACACTCCCCTCCTCTCCCTGTACGCAGACTATGTTCTGCCCCCTACCACCTTGTCACTATTCAGTGTCATGGCTACAGAGTGTGCTTTGTTTACGCTGTAATGATATCGCCCCTGGGATCGCCATGGCGATTTATTTATGCCTCTGCACTAATAATGGAGTTGCAGGAAATCTATTTCCCTGACCTAAACCATGAATCTTAATCCTTTAATATCCTGTTGATTGAATTCATTACTAATTTATTAGACTTAAGACTAATTGGATCTTAGCTTTATTTATTCGGTAAATCATCCCAAAAACAGGGCCGAGAGAAACCGAGCTAGGACAATCAGTGCCCTCCTGCACTCCTCTCAAAGTGGGAGAAACACTATGTGCTATTCATTCCTAAAGGATGACATGTTTCCTTTACGTCTTCAAAATTAAATTAAAACTGCTTGGCTGATATTGAGGATGATGATGAGACTGAAAACAACAGCAATGGTTATAGATACTAAAAGTAGAAGTATATTAAAAGGGATGAGTGGGACCCATTGCTCAAACACATAGGCTATCAAACTGGACCAAGACACTGTTCTGTACACATACTACACTATTCACACAATCACCATAGGGACAGCATTTCTTTTAGGATAGGGATAGGCCCATAGGATAAGACTTAATCAAATAAAACCATTGTGTTGGTAGATAGACTGTAAACAGTGTTTCTTAAGTGTAATGTTAAGAGCTGATACTCCGGGGCCGCATTCATGCACAGCGATGGTCGAACATTCAGGTGCATATATTGTGTAGAACAGACAAGCCTCTCTGACAAGTAGAGTACCAGTATACCATCTTGTCAGCTCTATTCATGGTATTTCCTTCTGCAACGTTCTAATGTTGCGCCCTCCTGAGCGTGGCCCGGATGACGAGCTTGGACTGCAGTTTAGGAGATGCCTTCAGCACCATGGACAGCTCCGCTTGAAAACACGCTCTGACAAACTGAGTATGGAACCCTCTGAAATCTGGCAAATACAAACCTACATATTTAGCCTACATAAATGTTTACGTTGAAAAATCAGTCTTTTTTTGAGTTTCACTTGAAAAATGGACTGATATCTATTATCTATATATATATTTTAAAAAATGGTATTCATAAGCATCAGTGCAAATATACCTAATTGCTGGAGGGACGACAATAGGCCTATACGTACTATTGACATGCTCTTGTCGCTGTTAAACTGTTATGAGTCTAGAAGTCACATTGTCCTCTGCGTGGCATTAGACACATCGATTTCAGACAAGTACTCACAGTCTCTCTATGCGCTTTATTACACGTTTGCCAATCTAACGTTACAGTATAAAACTCATATCGATTAAAAACAACAACAACATCAATGTGTCGCAATTTGCCTTTGAGGTCAGGCAGCTATGGCGCTCCGTCAGTCGCAGTGCTCCGTCTGAATAGGTATTGGAGTTTTTCTATTTAAGAAAAGCTCGTTTAACTTGCAGCTGTGCAGGATTTGAAACGTAAGTGTGGAGCCATCCGTCTCCGTATGAGGGAGCTGACACCTTTAAATGCTATTGACATGCCATCGCATTAACATGCAAACCGCACTGCACATTTGATTCGATTAGTTAATTGTACAGATCTTTTCTCCCGGTCAACTCTGTAGAGCAACGGGATTCTGCACCACGAAACAGTAAGCTCACTCTTCGAATGACACACTGACCGTGCTGCTTCAATCATGACGGCCTATTTTGCCATCATTGACTACACTGTTTTCAAATGTTTCTCCTCGTGTAAATGTGTAATTCTACATTATTATAAATTATAGGCTACACTTTTGTCTGTAATGTTTTTTATTTTTGTGTGTTTTTAAAAAAAATATTATTTTGCATATAAGATTGTACGAGGTTATATTTTAAACCTGCTCCCTGGAAATTGCATTCTCTTGCGTGGCGTTGTCTATTTTTGAGAGTAAGATAGAGAGAGAGAAGCAGAGAGAGGAAGGAAAAGGGAGAGAGGCCACTGTATAGAGAGTACTGTATCTTTGCTGCCACCTAATGCAGATATTACACACCCGGGTCTTACATCGTTTAATCTCGGGGCTGGGGAATTCACAGCCACACGACCGGCAACAGAACGGCTTGCACCACTGCAGGTAACCGTGATTTTCGGCGCCGCACAAGGCATTTGTGATATGCTAATTTAATCATTTCTGTCTACCGGCCCTTCCACCTATCAATCTAATCACTTAATCAGGATTCGCACCGGGAGCGCTGAGCTGGAGCCATCGCGTGCACAAATACCACAGCAGCCCCTTTCATCTGACGCACACCGCCCCCCCCCCGCCACTCCACCCCCACCGCAGCTTTTCATTTTAGTGATGGTTCACTTTAATTATTATGAAAATTAAATCAAATGTAATCACCCGGATTAATGCAACCTGCGAGATAATTCAATGGCGCGCGAAAGCAAATCTATAAATCTCCCAAAACTGCACGCGGCAGGCACGGTCCTGACTGCATGGGCCGAACGATTAAGGCCAGTCAACATTCTAACTAGCCCTCTCCGTTGAGTTGAATATAGAGCCTTCAGTAAAACATCATTCTATGTTTAACAGCTTTAATATTTTCTTAACTTTTTCTTTACTTTTTAGAATACCCCCAACCTCTAAAAATAGATAGCCTAGTTTGTGTAGCCTATATGCCTAAGCGATAGATAGATAGATAGATAGATTGTTGTAAATCTGATATAGGCTATTTCCACGGCATGTTTGTGTGCGTGTGTGTTTGTGTGTGTCCGTGCGCGTGCGTGACTGTGTGCGCGCGTATGGGTATGTGCGCCTTTGGCAAGCCTGTGATGCCTTTTGGGGCTAATTAGCCCCGTGTTGATGTAAAAGTGACGCCAACTCTGACCAACATATGGTTTTAACTAACTCACTCCCTCACTAAGCATAATCTGACTCTGCCAACCATAAACGTATAATGATCCTGGTTACTCACATGCTCGCCTGGTGTCACCTCTGAGTAGTATATTAGTGGACTGGGCTGCGGCGGTCGGAGAGGGGTTGAGGTTCTGGGGTTGGTGGTGGCTTTTTCTTCTTCTTTGGTCGCTCTGAGCGCGAGCCAGCCTGGGCGGTGATTGCTTCGGGTCTCGAGCAGCGCTTTGCGTTGTGGGGCTTCAATCTGTAAGGGTCGCGGGCTTCAGGATTAGGGATGCCTGCGGGTGCTTTCTAATGCAGACAGACAGAGGGAGAGAACGGGAGATGGGAGAGGGGAGACTATAAATAGATAACTTTTTTGATGGCAAACGGGGACAAAATAGATAGGAAGGCATGATTTTTGCGCGGCTATAGGACGGATTCGTGAGCCCCTCTCATCTCTCTCGCACTCTCTCTCTCTCTCTCTCTCTCTCTCTCTGGGCAGACGGGGTGCCCCTCTATACTCCACGGATACACAGCTAGTTGAACACGTTTATGAACTAATTCGTGTCATGAAAATGGAAAAGTGGTTTATTGGGAGTAGAAGAGTTTCCTTCTTCTTTGACATTGTGATATAGACTTTTATTTGCAGGAACGAAACTAAGCAACACTCACTTAGTTGGTAGATATATGTTAATGTTAATGTAAAATGTGAGGTGGTCTCTGTCACCGAAGTAGATGTCACAGATACCAGTCAGTAACCAGCCAGCAACCAACGCATAAACCCCGGCCAGTGTACAAAACGGGATTGGAGAGAACGCGTTGCACACAGTGGAGCACGGGAGCGAACATGTGACATGAACACAAAGAGGAATTAGGACGACAAGGAGGCATGACTTTAAGGTCCTTTAATGTCACACTCTCCAGCGACAGAGACTGACCAGCTCCGGCTAAAACACACGCACCTCACACATTGAAACAGTGATAGCATCGCCCACATAGTGGTCTATCGTTCACACAGTGCGCCCGTCAACTCGTTTGGTAATTAAGATGTCATGAAGCGTGTTTGGTTACCACAATGTAACCAAACACGTCTCCCTCAGTGCAAATACACACATCACAACAAACGTGTTTTTTGTGTAAATCAGTCAAAAATTGCAAAGGACTCCAACTCAAAATCCCTAGTTAAAAGTTTAATTATATCATGTCTCTAAAAATAGAATAAACGTGTGTTTCAAATCACCTTTCCTATCCTATCTATTTGAAAGTAACTAAATAATATGCTACTACTAGTGTATTTGTGTGTGTGTGTGTGTGAGACAAACAGATGTCAGCAAAAAATTGAACCTTACCTCGGGAGCCGCCATTGACAGGCGCATGTTATCAGAGTGGATCTGTTTCCGTTGACAGGTGTTTGTCGCGGGAATTATTCGGTGACGGGTTTCCGCTGCTCTGGGCACGCGGGTGGGACCGGAGCCCTGCGGGTAACTGTCAACACGAGTGACGGTATTGGCACGTGTAGATAGCGGGCAGATACATGGTAGAGGGTAGATTGTCCCGACGAGGCCTCTGTGAAAAATACGCGTAGGCCTATTGAAATAGAGTACAATAAATCTGTTTAGTAGCCTGTAGGCTAGCTATCTGAAACTGTAGATCTGATATTATGTTGATCTTTCACTAACTCTGCAAGTATTTTTAACGGGACATTTCTCTGGTTCACCTTGATCTGAAAGTCACTGTTAATGAAAGAGGGGGTATCCTGAACGACAGTTAGGCGAGCCTACTTTTGACATAAGATACTAAATCAGAGTAGCCTAATAGCCTACCAACACGCAAATTATAGCCTATAAAATTGACATTGAAATAATCATTGACCAGCTAAGTTAGTATAAAAAAAGATGTCTAATTATTTCATAACCTCGACATATGTGAATCAATTATAGTCCCTCCATTTATTGTGGCTTTCATCAACCATTATGCAAAATACAACAGTACACTTCTGACAAAATATTTGTAATGTTATGAACCTACAAAATATGTGTTATGAAATTATAATATCTAAGTTTCGTTATTGTTCACAAAGAAAAAATAAAATAAAAAAAGAGTCGGAAAAGTATGGCTACCCCCACCACAGCAGAACACCCCCCTCTCTCTCTCTCTCTCTCTCTCTCTCTCTCTCTCTCTCTCTCTCTCTCTCTCTCTCTCTCTCTCTCTCTCTCTCTCTCTCTCATACACACACGCACACACATTAGTAATACATGTATAGTCTCGGGGTTGGAGAATGTGGGGATGTGAGTGTCTCCCACAGGTTTGGCGGGTGATTAATGTTGGCGGGTGTGTTTCTGTGTTTCATATTCATACCTAATCTCATGGCCCATAAACTAATAACAAAAGGCCGCCAAAGGATTATTCCACCTGGCGCAGAGCGCGGGAAAAGCGGCTGTTTGTGACATGCAGATGATTCATCGAGTTAAAAAGGAGAAAGAAAAAAAGTTCCTGCATTGAAAGATCCTGATTGAAATATTTTATTTCTTTGCATCATGTCCCGCTGAGCACATATAGAAGGCTTTTCTTTTGGACTATAGTAGCGGGGACATTTGAGATATCTGTTGTTAATGTTCCTTCATAAACATGCTTGCTGAGGGTAGCTCATTTCCATTCTTGACTTATTTGAACTTTTCAATGCAATTATAATATATTTAACACTAATTTCAGCACGTGACTAATTGTATTTTGATAGAGCATGCACGCAAGGCGCGCACACACGCACAGCTTGCTCTAGGATATTGACGATTATTAGCGCGGGATAATAGAACATCCAGCGCGAGCCATGTCCTTGACAGCAGGCGCGGCAATTATGGCGGGTTTTTATGGCGGTGGTGACACATGTCACCTCACGCAGGTGACACGGATGAAAGTTATGATGATCTAGTATATTGTGTAAAATCTTTCACTTTAAATACATTTCTCACTTGTTATTGTCTTCAGTTGTTACCAGGAGACAGACGGCAGGCGGTTAGAATAATTGCATTTCGGAGTCGCATGTTTTAGTTTGCCTTTCGAACATCTTTAGCCTAATAAAACACAATTCCGTTAATATCTCACACATGAAGTCATAAGTGCAACATGAGTTATTTTACTAGCCTACTTATACTGATTTTAAAAAGTGTGCACATTATTTTCGAGTAGACTTATAGCTTAGTAAAAAAGTTCCCATTTGTCTTTTTTTTCTTCAGCAGGCAATAGTGAATTGCCACTCTGGTTTTTATCCATTTAAAAAAGAAAAACCTAAATGAATCATGTATCTGAAATTAATTAGCCTCTTATAAATGGATTCTCATGTTGAAATATTCTGCATTTTGGGGGTTTTAAATATTACTTTCCGAACTGTTTCATTTTTTTCTGATTCTAGTGGCTGTGATGAGAGTGGAACTGTCCATGGTGCTGAAGGGCTCTTCTGTAGTTTCCCCGGACTTGCCTCAGTCATCTGGGGCGTTTTCAGCCAGGTGAACGTTGCAGATAGAAATCAAATAAATAAACATGACAAGATTCCCTATTCTACATGACAAACAATCTGTTCTACACAATATATGTGTGTCGTCAGGGCCGGATTTGGGAGATTTTGCCAGCGGATAGAAAAATTGGTACATTTTAATGTACATTTCCTGCTATTCTACACATTTTGTCATGGGTGGAGAGAAATGTTTGCAGTTTTAAAGCTAATTTCCAGAAATTCTACACATTTTGCCTTGACTTAGCCTATGCCATGTTACAGCAATATGATATCTGAGTGAGAGTAACTAACTAAATCAATGCCCCCGCCCCTGGAGGTCAGGGCCTCTGGGCATGTGTCCTTTGTATATGTTCTGTAATTCGGCCATGATTACTACACGATTAGATAGCTGGTTAGACTAATTCACTCATCTCAAAAATGTTTGCTAACATGGGCTAATTGAGTGAATATCAGTAACTGCTGATACACAACCAAATTTAGAAACTGCACCTTATGTATTCTATTATTCTCAACAGTAAATTGAGACCCAGATTGAGTTCCTAATATATATATATAATCTATATATAATATATATATATATATATATATATATATATATATATATATATATATATATACACACACACATATATATAGATTAGGAACTCAATCTGGGTGTCAATTTACTGTTGAGAATAATAGAATACATGTGTGTGTGTGTGTGTGTGTGTATATATATTCATATGAATATTTTATAAATATTTGTTTATTTATAAATTATTATTATTTAGGGGTCGGGGCCCCCTAGCGGCCGGCGGCCCTAAACTGCCCACGTATGCCTAGGGACGGCCCTGTCTATCTTCAACGTTCTGTAACGTTGCACCATCCTGAGCAGATCCTTGCTGTTCACAGGAAAGGAGGTAGGCTACATATGTTCAGTAACTTTCAACCTTCTGCTATTCTATTTCTTTCTTTAATTTTTCTTCAATCTTTGTATCCTTTATGCAAGTGGTTATTGCAGGAATGAGCAACGCGCTCCCTGGAGCCCCAATCACCACTTTATCTAAAAGTGCTCGTCTCGTGCAGGGGGCTTCCACAACGTCAACACGCGCCAACCACTTCATCAACCGCCCGGTGACCTCTCCGTGTCATTGGTGCCTCGAGACACTTTTATTCTCCTCTCCCACACACAGTGGAAGAACAGATAGCCTACAGAGCCTATGATACAGTCAAATATCTGACTGCAAATAACATTAGGCTGCTCTCTGTCTGGTGATTGTTTAGCTTGCTTTATGAACACACTTTTTTTTACGATAAGTGCCACTGTTGAAATGTTTTTTATGTTGAATGACACCCGTCTCCGTCATAAAACGTCGGTTTGAGAAACGTTACTAGCCTATTACAAAACAAAATAAAAAACGAAATAATTCAATGTATAATGACACATTCTGCTACACTCACAGTTACTAATGATGTGTGTATGCGTGCGCGTGCCTGTGAGAGTGCCAACGCTCACACAGCAAAGCCTACATTTCCTAATCCAAAGAATCGCAGAATGCAGCGTCGGAAATGCGTCTTGCCCCGTTCTGATTTTGCAGTGCCACGGACTACAGCGAAAGGTGTTGAATATCTCTGTCCCTCTCAATCTTCTGTAACATAATATAGTGCTGAATCCCACAACTTGGGATCGGGTCAGATTGCCTCGCATTCGGAAATTAATTGATGCGCTCCGTTCTATGGGCCTGTATAGAAACCTGATCTCTGTTACCTCACGTTAGGCCCGGGAGAGAGAGAGAAAATAGAGAAAAAGGGAGAGAGAGCGCGACATAGAGAGTTTACCGCTAGAGTTGCAACCACCCTGTCGCTGCAAGCATTAAAAGCATTGATTTCATAAGGCATATGCACTACATGATCAAAAGTATGTGGACACCAGCTCCTCGAACATCTCATTCCAAAATCATGGGCATTAATATGGACTTGGTCCCCCCTTTGCCGCTATAACAGGGGCACTTTTCTGGGAAGCCTTTCCACTAGATGTTGGAACATTGCTGCAGGGACTTGCTTCCATTCAGCCACAAGAGTATTAGTAAGGTCAGGTAATGATGTTGGGCGATTAGGCCTGGCTCGCAGTTGGCGTTAAAATTAATCCTAAACGTGTTCGATGGGATTGAGGTCAGGGCTCTGTGCAGGCCAGTCAAGTTCTTCCACACCGATCTCGACAAACCATTTCTGTATGGACCTCGCTTTGTTTACGGGGGACATTGTCATGCTGAAATAGGAAAAGGCCTTCCCCATACTGTTGCCACCAAGTTAAAAGCACAGAATCGTCTAGAATTTCATTTTACACTGTACTTTACAGTTGGCTCCAGAGTCCAATGGGGGTGAGCTTTACAACACTCCAGCCGACGCTTGGCATTGCGCATGGTGATCTTATGTGCGACAGCTTGGCTTTAGAAACCCATTTCATGAAGCTCCCGACGAACAGTTATTGCGCTGACGTTGCTTCAGAGGCAGTTTGGAACTTTGTAGTGAGTATTGCAACCGAGGACAGACAATTTTTACACACTACGCGCGTCATCACTCAGTGGTCCTGTTCTGTGAGCTTGTGTGGCTTACCACTTCGCGGCGGAGCTGTTGTTGCTCTTAGACATTTCCACTTTACAATAACAGCACTTACAGTTGACTGGGGCACCTCTAGCAAGGCAGAAATTTGACGAACTGACTTGTTGGAAAGATGGCATCCTAATATAAGGCCATTATTCTGTCAATGTTTGTCTATTGAGATTGCATGGCTGTGTGCTTGATTGTATACACCTGTCAGCAACGGGTGTGGCTGAAATAGCCGAATCCACTGATTCGAAGGGGTGTCCACATACTTTTGTATATATAGAGTATATTCATACTGTTATTCGGTCTATTCGTTGATGCTTTATACTAAATTGTAAGGATAAGGCTATAGATAAACTGGGAATAAAATGATTAGCCTAAGTGACAAATCATTTATTTAGGGAATTATTTGACAAGAAAGATAAGAATAAAGTAAAAGCAAAAATAGCCATGAAAATAAAGTTCATGAAAAAGGTAACATTTCCGGGCAGTGAAGAGAGAACTAATCCCTGAGTCACTATAGCATTTTATTTATCTGTTCTCTTCTTGTTGACATCACACGGTATGAGTTAAGTATATGAAGCATTGAGAGGAAACTGTAACAGTATTGAGATACACCCATTCAGTTTATTGTGTCAGCTATTACGAAGGGCAAGGAGACGAATAGGCAAAACAGTTTAAACGTATTGGTATGTAGCCCAGTGCATGTGACAGGGCCAGCAGTGTGTCAGGGGTGTGGCAGTAGTCTCTTCATTCATTAAGAAGACAAGGAAAGGATGTCACCTTACAGTGTTGGCAGGGCCAGCGATGTGTTAGGGGATATGAGACAGTTCTCTCTCTAGCATGGGAGGCCTAGCGTAGAGTCATTAACTTTGTCTCCAGATGGCACACACTTAAACAGATGAGGCCTGGGATCAGGACAAGCCTGGGACTCGCCTGGCCTGTGTCCCCCAGAGCAGCAGCATTCACTGACATAGCTAAAGCCCCTGTTAGCCAGAACTGTCTACCACTAATGTAACTTACTCCCCTGTCCTGCCGGAATTACCATTCACTCTACACACACACAAACACATGCATGCACACGCGCACACACACGCAAACACAAACACACACACATGCTGACAAATGAGGAGATGAAAAACAACAGGGCTCATCAAGGGAGACAATTGCATCTCCAGCATGATTGTCTACCTTCTTTCCGTGAACACGTCTGGAATATGACACCTCACTCCTCCCACCACACACACACACACACACACGCATGCACGCACACACGTACGCACACACACACACACACACACAAACACACACACACACACACACACACACACACACACACACACACACACACACACACACACACACACACACACACACACACACACACACACACACACACACACACACACACACACACACACACACACACACACACACACACACACACACACACTCCGACCCCCTCTCTCCTATAATAACCCTTAAATCTCCAGCAACTCGTTGAGACGTCAGTCCCTCCCTGATGCAACGCTGGGCGGGCTGACTGATACACACTCAGGTATTTATCTACTTCCTATAGTTATTTATCTACCAGCTCCACACAAAGAGGGATGGATGGAAAGTGACAAGCTATCAGCAGAATCTGAATGCATAATTGATAGGGGGTATAAATTAATACGATTATGTTGTGGATGGAAAGAAGGAGGCAGGAAGGCAGGCAGAGGAGAAAAGGAGGAAAGGATGGGCCTGTATCGATGTGAGTGGAGAGATCACTGTGATCAGCCTGGTCCATTTGGATGCTAAAGTTTCAGATTTTATGCAGGTTGCAAATAGGGCTAAAAGAACCCGAAACAACACCTTTAAAGGTACAGTAGTCAAATCAGATCAAATGTGTTTGTCACATGTGCCGAAATGCTTACTTACAAGCCCTTTAACCAACAATGTAGTTCAAGAAATAGAGCTAAGAAAATATGTACTGATTTAACTCAAGTTTAAAAAACATTGCAGGTTAGTCAAGGTCATTTGTACATGTACACTACCGGTCAAATGTTTTAGAACACCTACTAATTCAAGGGGTTTTCTTTATTTTTACAATTTTCTACATGGTAGATTAATAGTGAAGACATTACAACTGTGAAATAACACATATGTAATCATGTAGTAACCAAGAGAAGTGTTCAACAAAATGTAAATATATTTTAGATTTGAGATTCTTCAAATAGTCACACTTTGCCTTGATGACAGCTTTGCACACTCTTGACATTCTCTCTCAACCAGCTTCATGAGGTGGGGGGGGGGGGGGGGGTATACAGAAGATAGCCCTATTTGGTAAAATACCAAGTCCATATTATGGTGAGTACAGCTCAAATAAGCAAAGAGAATTGACAGTCCATCATTTCTTAATGACATGAAGGTCAGTCAATACGGAACATTTCAGGAACGTTTAAAGTTTCTTCAAGTGCAAAAACCATCAAGCGCTATGATGAAACTGCCTCTCATGAGGACTGCCACAGGAAGGATAAGTTCATTAGAGTTACCAGCCTCAAAAATTGCAGCCCAAATAAATGCTTCACAGAGTTCAAGAAACAGACACATCTCAACATCAACTGGTCATTTCACTGTGTGAAAGTCTTCATGGTTGAATTGATGCAAAGAAACCACTACTAAAGGATACCAATAACAATAAGAGACTTGCATGGGCCAAAAAACCCAAGCAATGGACATTAAATCAGTGGAAATCCACATTTGAGATTTTTGGTTCCAACCGCAGTGTCTTTGTGAGACGCAGAGTAAGTGAACGGATGATCTCGGTATGTGTGGTTTCCACCGTGAAGCATGGAGGAGGAAGTGTGGGGGTGCTTTGCTCGTGACACTGTCGGTGATTCATTTAGAAATCAAGGCACACTTTAACCAGCATGGCTACCACAGCATTCTGCAGCGATACACCATCCCATCTGATTTGCAATTAGTGGTATTATAATTCGTTTTTCAACAGGACAATGATGCAACACATCTCCAGGCTGTGTAAGGGCTATTTGACCAAGAAGGAGAGTGATGGAGTGCTGCATCAGATGACCTGGCCTCCACAATCACCAAGCCTCAACCCAATTGAGATGTTTTGGGATGAGTTAGACCGCAGAGTGAGGGAAAAGCAGTCAACAAGTGCTCAGCATATGTGGGAATTCCTCCAAGACTGTTGGAAAAGCATTCCAGGTGAAGCTGGTTGAGAGAATACCAAGAGTGTGCAAAATTGTCATCAAGGCAAAGGGTGGCTATTTAAATAACGTCAAATCTAAAATATATTTAGTTTTGTTTGACACTTTTTCGTTACTACTATGTGTTATTTCATAGTTATGATGTCTCCCCTTTTATTCTACAGTGTAGAAAATAGTACAAATAAAGAATACTCCTTGATTGAGTAGGTGTTCTTAAACTTATGATCTGTAGTGTAGGTAGGGGAAAAGTGACTATGCATAGATAATAAACAGCGAGTAGCAGCAGTGTAAAAACAAGGGAGGGGGGGGGTCTTTTTTGGGGCCTTCCTCTGACACCGCCTAGTATATAGGTCCTGGATGTCAGGAAGCTTGGCCCCAGTGATGTACTCGCCGTACGCACTACCCTCTGTAGCGCCTTATGGTCAGATGCCGAACAGTTGCCATACCAGGGAGTGATGCAACTGGTCAGGATGCTCTCGATGGTGCAGCTGTCTAAGTTTTTGAGGATCTGGGGACCCATGACAAATCTTTTCAGTCTCCTGATGGGGAAAAGGTGTTGTCGTGCCCTCTTCACGACTGTCTTGGTGTGTTTCAACTTGAAACTCTCAACCCGCTCCACTACAGCCCCGTCGATGTAAACGGGTGCCTGTTCGGCCCTCCTTTTCCTGTAGTCCACGATCAGCTCCTTGGTCTTGCTCACATTGAGGGAGAGGCTGCTGTCTTGGTACCACACTGCCAGGCCTCTGACCTCCTCCCTATAGTCTGTCTCATTGTTGTCAGTGATCAGGCCTACCACTGTTGTGTCGTCAGCAAACCTAATGATGGTGTTGGCGTTGTGCTTGGCCACGCAGGCGTGGGTGAACAGGGAGTACAGGAGGGGAATAAGCATGCACCTAGTATGGGAGAAAAGAGGCTACAATTTGGACAAATGGTACAGGGCCTCGGTACTGCTAATGATCCAGTAGTGATTCATCTAGTTGTGTACTGAATCACATCCTGGATGTGGATGTTCACAAGACTGAGTGAAGTTACCATTCTGTGTGTGTCTGTGTGTGTTCACAGAGCTGTGTGTGTGTGTGTGTGTACGTGTGTGTACGTGTGTGTGTATTTGTTCGCAGTGCTGTGTGTTTGACTGTGCATGTATTTATTGTGTGTGTGTGTGTTCACAGTGCCGAGTAAAGTTACCATTCTGTGTGTGTTTGTTCACAGTGCCGAGTAAAGTTACCATTCTGTGTGTGTGTGTTCACAGCATTGAGTGAAGTTACCATTCTGTGTGTGTGTGTTCACAGCATTGAGTGAAGTTATCATTCTGTGTGTGTGCGTGTGCGTGTGTGTGTGCGTGCGTGCGTACGTGTGTGTGTGTTCACAGCATTGAGTGAAGTCCCCGAGGCAGCGCTCTCGGCTGTGGGTTTTTCTGTTGTCATATTCCCAGAGGGGACGAGTGGGATTCAATCAATGAAGACAATCGTCGTGTAATTAAAACGCTGCTTCTAATTTCACTCTGTCTTCAACCCGAGCAGAATAACACCCATCCTCCTCCAAAAGAGGCTTTACTCAAAACAAAACCAAATCAAAATGTTCCTACGCCATTAACTACGACGAGACGCGAGCAGGGAGAGTCAAGTGTGTTTAAATATAGAACTGCAAGTCTATATTTAAATGTTGCAATTCAGCTCGCGGCAGAGCCCTGTGTGTGTGTGTGTGTGTGTGTGTGTGTGTGTGTGTGTGTGTGTGTGTGTGTGTGCCTTTGCGTGTGTGTGTGTGCCTTTTGTGTGTGTGTGTGTGTGTGTATCATTGGAGGCCATGCATACATTAGCCGGAGAATAATTTGTAGACAATTAGGCGTAACAGAGCAGAGTGCAGGAAGCTGCTGATTAGCATGTAGAACAGGCCAGCCATGCAGAGGGAACACTAGAGCCTTTGAAACAGACATGAATGCAACCACTCTCATTCCGTCATTTTCTCTTTCTGTCGCTCTCTTCCTTCTTTTTTTAAGAGGCAGTTAATATTCATGCTTGGGGATGATGAATACGGACGTGGTTTTACATCTACACATTTAGACACTTATATTACAGTTGTCGAACGACGGCGGGAGCCGAGCGTTTGAAATGAGGGGGGGGGGGGGGGTTTCCTCACTTATCTGTTGTGATGTTACATTTAGGAGAAATAAAGTTGACTCCGCTGTGCGTATCACAGAACACTCACTAAAAAAACAATACAAAAAAATCTAATACCCAGTGTGAAATGAAATGATCTCCATCCACAGATATAATTTCTGCAGGATAGGAATGTGAATTTGATCAGAGCCACGAATTATGCACTGTAAAATTTTGTAGGAGAACGGAAGAGAGAGAGGAGAGGTGGAACGGGAGGAGTTGAGTGGAGGAAAAGATGGGACAAGATATGTGTTGTCGTTGAAGAAAGCAGTGGCGAGGTGAAGGAGTAGGGGAATAGAAGGGAGGAGAGAGAGAGAGAGAGAATGTTGGGTGTTGTCCAGAGGTGATCCACTCACAGTGTACAGTAGGATGGATGAATGACTATCGACTCTACACAGCACCACCCTATGACGTTTCTCTATCCAGTCACACCCTCAGCTAAGAACTCACCTCTCATCCCTCTCTATGTATCACTCTACCTCTCGCTTTCTCTCTCTCTTTGTCTCTTTCTCTCCTTTCTCCCTCTGTACTACTCTTAAGATTTCTCTCCTTCTCTTTCTCTGTCTATCGCTGACTTTCTTTCTTTCTTTCTTTTTTTTCCCTTGTATACAATTTACTCAGTGAACTCGATGAGAGAAAAAAAAACTTCCAAGACCACAACCTGCCATGCTAGTTGTTTATGTACATAGCTTAGCATAATCCATCTCTTTTTTTATGTAAAAAAAAAACAATCTAGAGTAAACAACAAAAACAAACTGTTTTCATGCTAGTGCAGATGTAAACAACAACGGCTGAGCAAGCTGTCCTCCCTCCTGAGAAACGATCCTACCATGCATCTCACCTTTGCTGCTTCACCTTTAAAGGTAGGTAGCGTTTGAAGCCTTATCTGCGTCGCTCTGTTTCATGTTCCAGAGATGAAGGCTTTAAAGTGAGAGCAAAGGGTATTGGCTGTATAATTTCTGGGGCGCCAAGCTGCGCCTCAAATGACGGCTGCAAAGCAACAGATGGGTCCCACATCATCGCGTCAACTCGAGCTGAACGCACCACTGGTGTTGTGGAGAAACACATCCCCTCTGGGGACTTTTGGTTCCCCCTTTATTTATGCTCACTCACCCAAAATGATACATTTCAGAGATAGATATTTGGGTGACTGGTGCTGAATTCCTTTCATAAACTGCCAACTAGTTGATCCATAACGTTCCGTTTTTGGATCACCTGGGATCATCTCGTTAAGTGTATTTGTGGATGGGATGTTTTTGGATAGATTCTGTGTTTTGGTGCTAAGGGCTTGTGTGTAATTCTGTGTCCCGCGAG
>NC_034187.2:36163220-36168784 GCF_002021735.2 Oncorhynchus kisutch
AAATGACAGAAAACTGCAGTTCAAAACATCAAAGAAGTGTCTCAACAAAACTAAATTCTAGCTTGATAACTCAAACGTGTTCAAAGGAATGGCTATTCTCATGATTCAACAGTCTAACGCACAAATTACAAAGGAAAATGCATTTAGGCTTCACCTTTACCTAAATGAAGTCCCTTCGCCTGGTGAACCTCTCGGTGACACCAAAGCCCCACATCCACAATTTTATTCTGCATGCACACAGCAGACCCACGGTCATCCCCAAGGCCCATTATGTCCACAAAGCTAAAGTACAATGTTAAAGATGTGTAAAAGTCTGGGTCAAAAGTATTCATTGGCAAGGACGTTTCAGACAAGTGGACAGTCCAGTACTCCTTGTTCGCCTGCCCGACAACTAGCAGTGAGAGAGATGTTGTCATGGTGGTTGCCTCTCATGTCACGTCTTGTGTGTCGAGTGCCTGTGTGCTGCCTCTATCTGGTCTTAACTATCATTGTAGCTAACGTTCCACTCTTCCGCTCTGACATTACAAACGGCTTGTCACATTATTCCAACTAGGAAAATTGTTTGAGGTGCAATGGTGTCCATAGGTCAGGTTGTTTTTGCTAGCTAGCTAGCATTGTTCAGGTCAAGGTATGCAAGCGCCAAATGATGTAGACAAGCTCCAAATATGCACAGCTCACCGCAGGGCGAAACCCACACGACATGTTTAGGCAATACGCATGTGCAAAATATGAAATGGTCTGAAATGAAGCTACTTCAAGCCAGGCAAAGCAGCGAAGCCTCCATTTAAAGGAGCCGGAGTTGGGAAAGGCAGTGCGCGTCAAGGATTTGAATGACTTTGAATGGATGGAAAGAACAACGTAAATACCCTGGCGCCTTTTTCCTAAAGGTTTTGATGCCGTTTATTTGTTATTTTTTTGCATAAAAACCACCATTGAGAAAAACATTGGATAACAAAAAAGAATTACATTTGTTTTAATATGTATATAAATCTATTTTCGACTTTTCAAAACAGATTTCTTTCATTAGATTATCTCAGGGTAAACACGGCCTACCCTGTCTGCACGTCACTGTGCATATGAGTGTGTGTGTGTGTGTGTGTGTGAGTGAGTGAGTGAGTGAGTGTATGTGTGTGTGTGCGTGTGCGTGCACGTATGTGTGTGTGGCGATGCCCCCATAGTGCTCAGAGCCCCGAGGGGGCTACGCAGCTCCTCAACACACAAATAGAAATCAATAAACAATCTGAAGTTCTCACCAAACTGTTTAAATGAACATACAAGCCTTGGAAGAACTCAGTGGGAGAGACAGGCCAGGGACTGGGTGTGTTTCTTTACAGTCAAAACGACCGGTATGGGAGGGTGAGAAAAGACAGCTCAGTGGTGTAGAAATGACACAAGAATCAAGAAGAGTAAAACATCTACATTTTATATCAATTGATGATAAAATACAGAACAAAAAGAATACATTGACCAAGTGATTTACAGGAAAACTCTATCTGATGGTCATAGTAAGGTCATACAATTAACCATGATAGTGACAACGATGCTGAACTGAAATCTCTTAAAACCAATTGACAATGCATCTGTTTACAAGTTGAGATTTCAAATCACATCCATAATGAACTAAATTAGGATTAGACTATGAGACCAAGCCCAACTATTTGTAAGGACAGCTGTGGAGGCAGGGGGGATGGAGGATTTGGGTAGATCAACCCACCCCCATCCAGGGGTGTCATCTGTCCCAATCTCTTCACTGTACAATCACCACCACAGCTGTTTGTCTGTATTGAACATAGAGAGAAAGAGATAAAGAGCGCAAGAGTGTGTGTGAGAGAGAGATTAAAACATGATTTGTGATATTTGTGAAATCCGTCCATGCAGAGGAAGCAGACAGCTATCTAATGACAGCCAGGGATGGAGGAGAACCACTCAGTCAGAAATCCATAGCATCTCTCTCCTGCACCCAGCAGCATCTCTCTCACCCAGCCGCATCCATTTCTTATTGACACCTGTCAATCAGACTGTCTGCCTGTATCTCAGCTACATTACACGTATCTACCTATCTCTGGTTTCCATGGCTAGGTCCAAATCCTGTTACCTTCCGATACAATAATTCCTCACATACACACACACACACACATGCTCTGGCTCTGACCAGACAAAGGGACAGAGGGTAAAACAAAACTTTCCAAACCATGACCTCTAACTAGTACTGTTGGCAAAGTGGCCCTTCACAAGGTATTACAGCTACACACAGCCTGCAACACTACAACAGCATCGCCTTTGGTAACGCTCTCTGTGTTTGTGTGTGAGGCCAGGCCAGGCAGTAAGGCCGCCCGGCAGAGAGACCTCAGTCCTGGGTACAGGCCCCAGGGTAAGAGGGTCCAGTCCTGGTTCTCTGGTTCTCTGCCCTGGGTCTATACCTCTCTGGGGCTATTGTCACTTCACATCTCTCTCCCTCTCTCTCTTTCCCTCTCTAGCTCTCTCTCTCTCTCTCTCTCTCTCTCTGTCAGAAGAGGAGTGTTGGACGACAGGGAAAGATAAAGATATAGAAAAAGAGGAGAGGGGAAAGGAGAGGGGAAAGGAGGGGAGAAAGGAGAGGAGAAAGGAGAGGAGAAAGGAGAGGAGAAAAGGAGAGGGGAAAGGAGAGGGGAAAGGAGAGGAGAAAGGAGAGGAGAAAGGAGAGGGGAAAGGAGAGGGGAAAGGAGAGGAGAAAGGAGAGGGGAAAAGGAGAGGGGAAAGGAGAGGAGAAAGGAGAGGAGAAAGGAGAGGAGAAAGGAGAGGGGAAAGGAGAGGGGAAAGGAGAGGGGAAAGGAGAGGGGAAAGGAGAGGGGAAAGGAGAGGAGAAAGGAGAGGAGAAAGGAGAGGGGAAAGGAGAGGGGAAAGGAAAGGAGAGGAGAAAGGAGAGGGGAAAGGAGAGGAGAAAGGAGAGGGGAAAGGAGAGGGGAAAGGAGAGGGGAAAGGAGAGGAGAAAGGAGAGGAGAAAGGAGAGGAGAAAGGAGAGGGGAAAGGAGAGGGGAAAGGAGAGGAGAAAGGAGAGGGGAAAGGAGAGGGGAAAGGAGAGGGGAAAAGAGAGGGGAAAAGGAGAGGGGAAAGGAGAGGGGAAAGGAGAGGAGAAAGGAGAGGGGAAAGGAGAGGGGAAAGGAGAGGGGAAAGGAGAGGAGAAAGGAGAGGGGAAAGGAGAGGAGAAAGGAGAGGGGAAAGGAGAGGAGAAAGGAGAGGGGAAAGGAGAGGGGAAAGGAGAGGGGAAAGGAGAGGAGAAAGGAGAGGGGAAAGGAGAGGGGAAAGGAGAGGAGAAAGGAGAGGGAAAAGGAGAGGGGAAAGGAGAGGAGAAAGGAGAGGGGAAAGGAGAGGAGAAAGGAGAGGGGAAAGGAGAGAGGAGAAAAGGACCAGATTCAGTCCAATGTGAGTGTAACTTACAGCATACCTTTCCTATAGACAAGTATTCATCTTTCCAAGATCCAATTGGTATTTTGACAGTCATTTGACAGCTTATTTCAATCGGTTTGGTGCTATTTTCATTAGTATGTTGTACATTTTCACAACTGTTCGTACAAAACTCAAAAGAGATCGTCAAAAAGGCAGTTGTACAGCACACAAAAACATACAGCAAGTTTTTTTTTTACAAAATATAATCAGCGCTTCATTTAGAAATACAGTACATGTTACACATTGCACATAAAGGAAATGTATTTCCCAGCGCTCACATGACTTTTTGATGTGATTCTACTCTCTTTTGTTGAAGGTCATTTCACTGTTACAGCACGTAATCTGACCGCTCTTAATTGACCACTTAAATGTTTGGTAAACCTGTAGATTTGAAATGTCAACTGGTTTGTTACCGACATATTTAGAGAATAGTTCATCATAAACATGTACTGTCCTGTACGTCTGTAAAGTAGAAACATGACAGTATGATATATACTTGAATGTACTACTATGATGATGACTATTGTGGTTCTACGCCTGTGTGGTGTGGTGAAAGATGTCAACAAACCTAATGAATGCACGGTGACAGGTTTTTAATAACACCAGTGTTAAAGTAACACTGCCTTACAAGTGTTACCAGTTTGGAGTTTTGTACTAAGATAACATTTACCACATACTTGATATAGTACAAAAGCAATTTAAAAAACTGTAATGAAAATGTGTGTTTGTAAAGTATAAACATATAAAGTACACTGAGGGTACAAAACATTAGGAACACCTTCCTGATATTGAGTTGCACTCCCTTTTGCTCTCAGAAGAGCCTCAATTCATCAGGGCGTGGACTCTACAAGGTGTTAAAAGTGTTCCACAGGGATGTCGGCCCATGTTGACTCCAATGCTTCCCACAGTTGTGTCAAGTTGGACGGATGTCCTTTGGGTGGGGGACCATTCTTGATACACACCGGAAACTGTTGAGCGTGAAAAACCCAGTAGCGTTGCAGTTCTTGACCCACTCAAATCGGTGCACCTGGCACCTAATACCCCGTTCAAAGGCACATAAATATGTGTCTTGCCCATTCACCCTCTGAATGCCTAACATACACAATCCATGTCTCAATTGCCTCAAGGCTCAAAAATCCTCCTTTAACCCGTCTCCTCCCCTTCATCTACACTGATTGAAGTGGATTTAACAGGTGACATCAACAAGGGATCATAGCTTTCACCTGGTTTCACCCGGTCAGTAAATGTCATGGAAAAAGCAGGTGTTCATAATGTTTTGTACACTCAGTATATGATACACATGTATACTGTAATGTACCCTCATGATGACTGTGAGGATTTAGAATAAATTTGATATTGACCAGATGCACCGGATGTAACAAACACATTCCCCAGTAAACAAGTCTCTAAAATAAAGTTGCTGGGACCAGTTTGATGGGGGGAGATTTCACACTGCTTTACAGTGTTGGTATTGGCCAATACAATACTGTACTACTGTAATATATGCCATTTATGTAACTGCCACTTTCATCCAAAATGACACCAGTGGGAAGTGAAAGCATAAATCTGATGTAGCGCCATGCTCTTTACGACAGTAACTGAGCCCTACAGGATCACTCAAATAAATACCGGTAAGTACAGGACAATACTGGAAAATACAATACCTGATCACAATACAAAATGGAAGGTGTATGATTGCCATCCCCATGACTGTACCCCCCCCCCCCCCCCCCCCCCTCTTTCGGGCCATGGATGAGGCATGCAATGATTCACCATGCCAATTGTTTTTTTTCCCCAGGTGCGTGAACAGACATGTACTGTGGTGTCGATATATCCAAAATGCCAAAATGCTTAAGACAGGATCGCTGCGAACTACTGCCTGCTGAACATAATGTGTCTTTCATTCATTTCATTTGTTTCATTTGATTACAGTACACTTTCAGTGTAATTATATCCGAACCACAGGAGGTTGGTGGCACCTTAATTGGGGAGGACGGGCTCCTGGTAATGACTGGAGCGGAATTGGTGGAACGTTAATCAAATACGTCTAACATATGGTTTCCATGGTTACCATGTGTTTGATGCCATTCCATTTGCGCCGTCCCAGCCATTATTATGAGCTGTCCTCCCCTTCAGCA